>NC_039250.1:20708168-20777985 GCF_003368295.1 Carassius auratus | reverse complement strand
AAGAAAGAAAGAAAGAAAGAAAGAAGAAAAGGAAGCTGTTGCACTAGGTCTTTATTGTTAATGCACACATACACAAGCCTGGATGGCTGTGAAATACACTACTGACTGTGCTATCATCTGTACTCCTGTTTCCCCAGCAGAACTTGCTCTCAGTCTAAAACTAAATTTTAAGCGACTCTGTTTGTAGTACTATGCCAAAGAAACACGTTCAAAGTATGGCACAGATTCATAAAGCAGACTTTTTATCCATAAACAGCCTACTACTATTTAAAATAATAAGAAGAAAATAAAAAAAACTTTTTTCACCCTTTATTGATGGTTAAAGAAAGATCACATGAAGCTGTTCTGACACAGTTTTAAATGACAGATTTGAGCAGTCTCAAAGATCTCAACCCACCAAAATATTATTTCAGCTCTAGTCTAAATTTGTCAAACTATCAAAAGTTTCAGCTGAGAGATCTACATCAAATACGGCGCCGCAATCTCTAAGCTTCAGTTTGATAGAGGGAACCCAAAGGCTTTGAGGAAGATTTTTTTCCAGCATGTTGTTGGGACACACACACACTCTCTCTCTCGCTCTCTCTTCTCTCTCTCACACACACACACACACACACACACACACACACACAGAGGACTTCACTTGGAACCACCAGAAGCTTGACAGACTCCAGTTTTGTTTTAATTAGATTCTGCGGTGAGGCAGACTGTTCTGGCAACACTACAGTCTCGGCTGATATCTGATGGGATTAAACAAGGAATATAAAAAATGGAAGTGTGAAAATGGTGGTGTAATTTATCACCTTTAGATTCCATTGTGTGATAAGGAAATACAATCAAAAGGCATATAATAAGAGTAAAAGAAATTTGCTATGCAACACCTGCCAATATTATTATTTATTAACAGTATGTTTCTTGAGCACCAAGTCAGCATACTAGAATGATTTCTGAAGGATCATGTGACACTGAAGACTGGAGTAATGATGCTGAAAATTCTGCTTTTCCATCACATGAATAAATTATATTTTAGGGAAACAGTTATATTAAATTGCTATAATATAACTTTAATATAATATTAATGATCAAATAAATCCAGCCTATAAAAATAGATTATACATTTTCCACTGAGGTAAATGTCATTCTAAGATGCGAGTCTTTGATTTGACTCATTTCCATCAGTGTTCAGAGTATAATTCTTAGAATTCAACATAAGCCATGTTTTGAACAGACTTCACTCAAAAGCTCAAGGGCATGAGTCGACTCGCCCCTGATATGAATCACATACTAATCCTGTTCTGAGTGTGAACAGAATGTTTGAACTGAATTCAGATTTCCTCGAAGCCTGTTAGTTGTGCTCAGACTGAAAATGAACGGGGATTACATTGGATTAGCACCTAATTAGCACCAAAATTATTGGCCAGCTGGCAAGAGGGTCCCTTTTATTTACCTTGACAATGCCAATTTATATATATATATATATATATATATATATACTATATATATATATATATATAATATATATATATATATATATATACTATATATATATATATACATATATATAATATACATATATATAATAATATATTATATATATATTATATATATATATAATATATATATTATACATATATATATGATGCTTGGCGAGTGTTATTTTGTTACCCTGAATAGGCTTGATAATCAGACCTTTGTAGCTAAAACTGCAAAAATAAAATGATCTCCTGATAGAGTGACACTAACAGATATAGTATCAATCTGTCTCCGTGTCATTTCCCAACACTCCACAAAACACACCCACCTCACACTGTTATTTTCTGTCTAGGGTTCCACACCAGTCAATAAAAACAACATTCATCAATATCACTTGCCTCTATCATCAACCCCCAACCCCTTCCTCCACCCACATTTTCTCCCTCTTCTCTCCACCTATCCCTGGCAGCTACAAATATCATAAATTCCCATGGCACCCCTGACCTCATTCATTCATCTCGCTCTCACACACACCTCTTGAAAAGACATCAGTATTGCTTGTAGCGATTACACAGCGTACTCTCCTTCATCCTTTGAACTCCTTTCATGCACTAGTCTCCTTTTTTTTTGTCTTCAATGTAGAGATGCCCAGCGTGATGACTGACAGCTTAACCAGCCCTAAACCACATAAGTCACGATTGCCCTCTAGTGGCAGTATGATGCTATTAAACTTTCTTAAACCTGTCATGTCCATATCTCCATGTGCATTCTTAGTATGAAGACATCTGTGGTTACTACTGGACAGATTGGCTGGCAGTATTCTAGAGTTTAAACCAACAGTCACAGCACTGAAAACTGGAACCATTTTCTAGCAATGTGGCTGCTATTAATTTTCAGTCCTAAAACTGAGCATTACAGACTCAAGGTGCATATTTAAGGTGATAGCTCACCCAAAAATGAAAATTCTGTCATAAATTAATCACTCTCATGTTGTCCAAACCGATAAGACCTTTGTTCATCTTTGGAACACAAATTAAAATATATTTGAGGAAATCCGAGAGCTTTCTGACCCTGCATATACAGCAATGCAAGTGACATGTTCAAGAACCAGAAAGGTAGTAAGGACATCATTAAAATAGTCCATGTGACATCAGTGGTTTAACTGTGAACACACCAAAGACTGACAGAAGATAATAAACTGTTTTGCTTACAAAAGGTATTGTCCTAGCTTCACAAAATTGCAAATGAACCACTGATGTCAAATGGACTAACTTGATGTCCTTACTACCTTTCTGGACCTTAATTTGTGTTGCCATCTATGCAGAAAAGCACGGAAAATTCATCAAAAATATCTTAATTTGTGTTTTGAACAAATGTCTAATGGGTTTGGAATAACAAGAAGGTATTTAATGACAGAATTTTCATTTTTGGCTGTACTATCCCTTTAACACATAATTCATTAAAAAAGGATGAGCTTCTGTCAGCCCACTCATAACTATTATGAGATGTTTAGTCATGCCGTCTGGGTCATTATTCTGGTTCCAGCTCAAATTTTATTAATATTAAAACCACACAATGCATGTCTTGTGAGTTTGGATGCAGTATCATTTAGGATCAGAAATTGAGATATTAACTGGGAATAAAAACACGACATTTAAGTAAAACAAATGCCTCTGTATTTTTTTCTAACATTTTAAAGGTTAGGAGAGTACTTTTGTTGTATTTAATCAAAAATACAGTAAAATAGCAATACTGTGATAGACCTATATTTATAATTAAATATGAATGTATAATAAATATATAATTTATTCCATGATTGCAAAGTAGAATTTTTAAAGTGTCATTATTCTTCAGAATTGTTGATTTTGTGATTGTCAAGAATTATTTTTTCTCATTATCAATGTGGCAAACAGAGCTGTGTAACCTATTTTTGTGAAAAGTGTAATATTATTTTAAAGACTTGTGTGATGAACAGTAAGTTAAAAATAACAGAATTTGTTTGAAATATTCTGTAACATTACAAATATCTTTACTATCACTTTTGATCACTTTAAAGTCCTGCTGAATAAAATTATTAAATTCTTTAAAAAAAAAAAAAAAAAAAAAAAAAAAAAAACCTACAGATCCTAAACTTTTTTTTCTATGGATGTGCACTATGTGCTTGTATGAAGTATGAAAATATATATAAAAATTATCACATGCAAGTAAAATGCCTAAAAATCTATTTCACTGGACAAATGTTATGTTAACATCAAAGTTTTTCTCTCTCTCTTTTTTTTAATAAACATGACTGAAATGACAAAACTACTATATTCTATACATCAATATTTGTTCATACATTTGCTAACATTAACAATGAACAGCACTTTTACAGCATTTATTAATCTATTAAAAGTTAACATCACATAAACATCTATCCTATAAAAAAACATTTTAAATAGAAATTAACATTAGTTGATGTATTCTGAACAAACATTAATAAATAAATAAATAAATAAACTATATTAATGAGTGAAAAAAAAAAAAAAAAAAACTGTTGGTTACCTAATGCATTAGCTGATGTTAACTAATTAACCCTGACTGTAAAGTCTCATCATTAAAATAAATAAAAGACTTGTGTATGGACAGAGTCAAACATTCGCACACTTAAAATAAATAAATAAAACCGTTCAGAGGTTGACACTCTTTTAATAATGAAGTCTCTGCGGGATGCTGCTTTTTAAATACATTGAGTGAAATCACCACTAACAAAACCTTGAAAGGTGAGAATGTTACACAGTCACTCTAAACGTGTTTATTAACTCTCAGGGCTTTGAATACTGTGTGGCGTATGGCACAGCTCTGTGAAAACTCCAGACACAGTGAGAGTACCGACGCATCTGAAATATATGGCACAAGAGGTATATCAGTACTACACCTGTACACTTACAGTGGCATATACAGTGAGGGACACTGAGGGGAACTCAAGAATTAAGACTTTATATTTGCGTACAGATATACAGACTATATTCATATTAAAAGAAGTAGCATCCCAAATCATGACATTTCAGGAATACCAAATGATCGCAAACCATGCAGACATGATTCCTAATCAAAAACAGTGGTGGACAGATACTTTGTGTGTGCATCTATCAGACTGTAAGAACAACGGTGATGTGCTGTAAATAAGTGTTCAGTGTTGAACAAATAGAGCTGGGCACTTACACCAATGAAACATTATTACACAGAATAAATACTCATGCAGGAGGATTTCAATTCACTGTGAAAGAAAGCATATTCTGTTGACATTTTAAGGGCGACTTAATATTATTTTACTGGATGAAAGGGTGAGGAGCGACAGATTTATGGGGTCTGTCCTGCCTTTTGTATGGCTATTAGGGGCTATTCAGACAATATGGTCAGGCAATTATGGCTATGAGGAAGGTATCTAAGGTGTAATAACTAAGGAAATGGAAGAGTGCTGGCTGTTAAGGGAGAGAATTTGTTGCTGTTTGTGTATAATGTCTGCAGTGGAGATGCTATAGTTGGGGTATTGGGGGAAGGTTAAGGGAGTCTAGGGCACTGTGGTAAAGTTCTCTTAATGCTCTCAGCAGCAATAAACGACAAAACATCTGATTAAAAAGATGAGGCAGGGGCTCCTAGAGAGAGAGAGAGAGAGAGAACGAGAAGGAGGAAAGTTAATGGCCCTGAACTTATTTAATCACATTAATCACTGTTAATTGCTGTTACAAACAGAAATATGCAAAATACAGATGAAAACCTTGTAATAAGCAGTTCTAAGGGTCCAACAGAATCTAAAATATCCTTATATAAACAGATACATAACTTCATAAATTGATTCACAAACAACCACACAAGCTAATATTGTCTTACCCCAAGGATGTGAACTCTGTTGTAGTAGGAGCTAAAATCTTTACTGAGAGACACCAAGAATCTGCACACCTGACCGACAAAATACACACATTTCAGTTATGGATGGCTTTATTAATGAAGCCAAGACAGCTGATAGAATAAGATATAACCAGTTAAGATTAACAGGAAGAGCCTTAAGAGCCTCAGGTCTATCTGAGAATCAAAACATTTGTATACATAATAATTATAATAAAAATAAAGTACCTGTTCAGTCCTTAAATTCACTCTGGCTGTGCTGCCTTCATGCTCCAGGATCTGTCCCGATTGGTCCAGCAACTCAGAGAATGGAATGAGGTAATTGAAGAGAAGAAGCCACTCCCCCTAAAGATTAAATAGCATTATTATCAGCATATAAACAACTGTCTATACCACTAAACACAAGAACAGAGCTTACACTATAGAGAGGCTTGTGAATTCCCTAGTTGTTTTTATACATATTTACTTGTGGATTTAAACATATATTAAGGCACTCAAAGACTACTTTTTGTCAATGTTTATATTTTCTGTTGTTTTAAATGTTTATTTGATGTGTAGGATTTTGCATTATTATTACTACATTCAAACCTGAACAGAGAAAGAATTGTATTACACAAAAGATTAAAATCCTATAAAAATGTAACAGAAATTAACAGAAAATGCTTTGGCAGAGCTTAATCCTTCTGGGTCTGATCTGATCTTGACCTCTTATTTCAGTCTTCTGACTCATTAATGGCTATATGGTAACAGCCATACCAATTCATTTGAGAATGTATAATTTTGTATGTGAGTGTCTGTCAGTGAGTGTGTGTGTAAAAGTGTGTATGAGTGGATGTATCAGTTTTTTTTTTTTTTTTTTTTTTTAGAATGTAACCCCTTCCTTGCGGTCCACTTTTTTACTGCATTGTAGTTGAATTATTTATTTTATTTTACATATTAGCAGTGTTACAGTCACACCAGTTTTTAAGTGTGTGTGTGTGTGCTCTTTGTTTTTTGTGACATATCAGGACACCAACTCTGTATAATGACATGGGTATGACACAGGTATTACAAGGAGAGGGTGACATATGAGGACATAACCCATGTCCCCATTTTTCAAAACGCTTATAAATCATACAGAATTTGTTTTTGTTTTTTAAAGTAAAAATGTTTCAAAAGTTTCCTGTGAGGATAAGGTTTAGGTGTAGGGCCATAAAATATACAGTTTGTACAGTATAAAAACCATTACGCCTATGGAATGTCCCCACTTTTCACAAAAAACAAACGTGTGTGTGTGTGTGTGCACAAGTGTGTGTGCACAAGCTCTAGTTGCTTTAGAGTTTCACCCCTTCATTGCGTTGTGGGGGATTTGTAGATTGTACACACAAAAAGTTTCTGTATTTTTATTTTTTCCCCATTTTTATTTTTTTTATAACCACTTAGCTTTTTCGCATCATGCCCTCAATTTTTTTTGTTTGTCCACATACCAAGTGGCATAAAAGTCACAGAGTTTCATACCATTCTAGAGAAGCAACAATTTTTAAAAATGAAATAAATGTAAAACTCTCTGGTCAGAAGTGACCGAAGACCATTCATTAAGAAAAGTTAGTTACATATTGCTTTACCTCCTCTTTTAGGGCAGAAAAGTCCAGCTCTATGCCTCCAGGAATTTCTGGATAAAGACCTACATGTTTCAAAGTAGACACATGGATATTATTTCATAAAATAGAAACAATACTACCTTAGTACTTAACATGCAGTTAATCAGAAGGCCCAATGGAGAAATGTGGTAGCTGAATTCTTTACTTCAGCGAATTGCGAAAACTGTTGCCCCAAACAACATAACTAATTAAAATACCACACCTCTACTGCACAAACTATATTACCTTTTGTTGTTAAAATCTAATATTTTCTGTACATTGTCACATAGCACATATATTGTCATTCACTGCTTTTCTATTACTTTAGTTTAAAATAGAAACTGGCAGTGAAAAACAGAATTTTGACTAACAAAGAGTACAACAAAAACAAGTTGTTAAGATTTAGGTGTAGGCACTGCATGCACTTTAAAAAACAACTTCTCCATGACTACTATCATAATAACATTACTTGGAACATGAATCTAAGGTCAAGAACCAGCATGTGTATGTGTGTGTGTGTGTGTGTGTGTGGGTTACCTTGCTCCACCCCTTTCTCATAGCTGCTGAAAAGTGTGTGAAGACGAGCGCAGTTGTACATGACAAAGACTCCACCCCTGGGGCCCTTTGTGGACACACCACTGTCCCGCTGAACATCTAAGGTCACCTGAAAGACAGCTGTCAATCATCTCATCTCCAATCATCAGGAAAATACATTCTACACACACAGATGCAAATACACTCACCGGACTTGTGTGCACTGTGGAAAGCAGTTCAAACCTCACTGTGGCCGAGGTCATGACTCTAATTATGTCATCCCATGTCTGACCTAAAAAAGTGAATTGATGGCACATGAACAGATCAGTTGACACCTGTATTAACATGCCTCAGACCAATTCTGGGCTATTTCACTAAGAATAGGAGCTGTAATTCTAAGAATGCACAAATAAACACACCTTCAACTTGGTCTCCATACTTCATTTCTGAGGCCTCTTTCATCTGAGCTTTTCTTAACCTGCAGCAATACACAGCCAACCATATAACACGGTAATAAGACTTATAGAATAATAATAATAATTAATAAACTTGATAAAGGATAACAAAGAGATGACAGAGTTGCTGTTGTAAAGTTTTGCCTTACTGAAGATACTGAGCTGCATTCATCTGAATTCCAGGAGTTTTAACAGGACCACAAATCACCAATCTCTAATAGAGAGGAAGAAAGCAATTATTCATTCATTCATTCATTCATTCATTTATTTTCCAGCAAAAATGTAGTCATTTCCAACTGTGCAGCATTTGAGCTGGAAATTGTGTATTTGCCCATTTGGTAGAATTACAATGGCTTGATATTGTCTTAAGACTCTTTGGAACTTTTATGGGTTTACTTTATTGTCTTTTAGATTTAATGCCATCAATGTAACTTAACCCAACAAAAATCACTTTAAAACAGCTATACACGCTTTTACACAGATTTATAAACTTGCTCTTCCAGGATAAGAAAGAGAAAAATATATAATCAGACACAATTAAATGCTTTCAAAATGAGCACGATTTTTGCCCAATTCCAGCTGCTACTATTTAAGAAGTAGCAAAACATGGTTAGTAGCTGTGATATAACTACAAGATATAGGATACTAAAGTAAAGAAGGGAAAAGAATGAGTCCTTTGATATGTCAAACCAAAACTTCCTGTTACATGACAGTAAATACAAAACAGAAAGCAATTGTTTGATATGTAAAGCACGCTGGTACAGCTGATGGGCAAATGTGTCTGTGCGGACAGAGAGTGTGAAACCTGTACTGCCGTTGCACCCGCCGCTCTCCACAACATGGCTGTTTGCTGCTGACGAAACTCATCCTGACAGGAAGTGACATGCAGGGCTGTCGTTGTAGAGATCTAAAGTAAAAAAAATCCATTTAAAGCATCCAACTAAAATATGGTAACTCACTGTAATTTTTAAATCTTTAATTTAAATCAGACAGATATAATCCGGACGGAGGGTCCATTTGACTCACAGGGAAATCTGTGGCAGCACTGTCCAGCTGGGCCAGATGACACAAAGCTTCTCTCTGCACTGAAAACAGAGATATCACTGACTTATGCACAATACAGAGGGAAAACTAATGCTATCCAACAGTTTATCACAGAAACACTAGGAGTAAAACAGTCCTTGTAAAGAAATCTGATTTACATGGTTGAGTATGGCCCAGTTCATCACATCTTAAAGGAATAGTTCATCCAAAAATTTACATTTTATCATCATTTACTCACCCTCATGTCGTTCCAAACCTGTATGAGTTTCTTTTTTATGTTGAACATAAAAGAGGATATTTTGAAGAATGCTGGTACTCAAACAGTTGATGGTCTTTACTATGTAATCAATGGGGAACAATCACTGTTTGATTATTCAAAATTATTCAAAATATCTTCTTTTATGTTCAACATAAGAAAAAAACATATACAGGTTTGGGACGACATCAGGGTGAGTGAATGATGACAGAATTTTTACTTTGGGGCTGAACTATCCCTTTAATGCTGCTTGTGCAGCTAGTAACTGAAAATTGTAAAATGTCAAATGTAAAAAAAAAAAATTAAAAAAGTTAAAGGAACAATTTTCACATTTGTTTCTTTTCAACATACTCATCACAGCGCTAGTATGTGACAAACCTAATGTAAAAGTCCACTAGAGGTACTTTTGTGCAGTAACTATAATTTCTAGCACAATTTCTGTATATTCCAACTTTGACATGTCGCACCTCATGTATTACTGCCAAATTTACGAGTTATAAATTCAATAAAGAATCGATAACCAATATGATACAAATATATTTTGCATTGCTTGTTAAATTTCATTTGAATTCATCATAATGTGGCTTAATATTTGTAAAAGTATAATAAGCTAAAATTTCTTATACTCGAATGCTCGATGACAGGGTTAAAATATTTAGAAAATTGTATTAAGTTAAAATCTTAACATCAAACATTCTACTCATGAAACCCTAATAATGACATTTACTGGCCAAACAGACACAAATCTTATATATAAATAAACCCACAGGAAAGTTAATGTGTTAGATCCCTAATAAACACATTACAACTCACCTGTGCAAGTGCCAAGACTGGGATCATACCCCTGAAGGTTGTCGTCCTGTACCACTTGTTTAAGGTTTATCCTAACTTCCTCTTTAATCCCTCTTCTCTCTCCCTCTATTTCCTCGCCTCTGCTTCTCCTTTTTCCTCTCTCCATCTCTCTGTCTCTGTAGGTTGAGTTCTCTAAAGCTTTTTTAATTTTCTCCTCCCTGTCCTCATTGGTCCAGCTGACAGGGACCGTCGGCCAATCAATGCCTAGCGTTTTCAGAAAGTTGACAATGTCACTGTCCTGTGGCAAGGCTGGACAAAAGGACACAGTGTACCTAAATGGAATAAAGAAAAAGTTGATTAATATGTCCTTTGGTGACAAATTTTATGCCAATATCGAAAAAGTCAAAGCACGCACCCTTGTCTTCTGAGCTGAGCTCCGAGGTGGTCAGCAATGAGAACAGTCCGAAGCTGCCCCAGAGCTAGTGTATCGGGAGATGGCACTGTTTGTTTGGTGTGGAGAGCAGGGCAGTTGATGAGGACACAGCCCTGTCTCTGAGCAGCAGGTCTCAGATATGGTGTTATTCCACATAAAACACCTCTGAATGCTGCACAGCGATCCACACACACACGCAGGCCTTCTGGTGTCACCTCAGTGGCTCCTATCGGCAATACACCGCTGCCATGAAGAGAGCGAATACCACTGAGAACATCAGAGGGAACCTGAAAACACACACATTCGTGAAACACACAAGTGTATTTAGTGTACCAATTTACATATTTAGTTTACTGCCCCGGGACACTTTCTCGTTAAATCACAATGTTTGATGAATATTATAAAGTGATTTTAAACAATGCACAAAACCAACATGAATGCAAAGATATATATATATATATATATATATATATATATATATATATATATATATATATATATATATATATATATATATATATAAAACTTTAATCTAAAACAATGATCCAATCAATTGCCAAATGACAAAAGACAGTTGCACCTTCAATATTTTATGCCAACTTTAGCTTGTCGTTGATCCATGAAATTTAATGGAAAGATCTGGTGTTTCGAGGGTGAAAAAGTTCCCCATGCAGATTTCAATGTGTTCAAGTTGGTCCAACAAATTTGCTGTTCTTCAATGCGAGTCTGTTTCGCTTTTTTCCAATAAATTTTCACCCAAATTATTTGTATATTCTATTAACATACATGTCACTGATCTACCAACAGAATTAAGGCAGCATAAACAATAAATCAATTTAGGATTTTACTGTGACAAATAATGTCAAAAGTATGTAAAAAGTAATTTTTACATAATTAAATATTATTATTTTTTTTATAATTTGAATTTTATACAATAACATTTAAAATATATTCGTTATAATTATACAAGTCGCAACAATGTTTTCAAACATTTCAGAAAACACAAAACATTAGAAAATAGAGCGCGCGACGCCAACATTTGTGGTAACCATAGCAATAGTTTGCCGCTGCAGCAAATTCGTTGAGATTCCCAATCGGACATCGGCTAAACATAAAAGGTATGTTTGATAATAAATAACGTTACTGTCATTATTTTTCGTTTCACATCACATTTATATATTGCGAAACGTTTTGTTTACAATTTTATTTAACGTTACACGTTTGTTTTCCAGGGGCGCAAACAAAAATTCAGTTAACATGACGTTAACGTTACCTGAGAATCCCCTCAAAAAAACAAATGACCACACGAAAGTATAAAAAACAAGGTTTCTCTGTTTTTGAAGGAAAACAGTAATACATCAGGGCGTGATTATGACATTGTGGTTCTCCTAACAGCCAACACGTTTTGTCGGTATTGGCATGTCTGACCTCAATGTAAGTTAACGGACGGTGAGGAGTTCAATTATTTCTGCCGCAGGGTTCAAATGTTTGGTCGATGCCATCAATGTCAACAGTCTAGCTGGCGCCCTGCGTGTCTGTGCAGAGCTCGGGCTTATATTCTGACAAGTTTGTGTCAGCGACTCTGTGATTCATAAACAGACGTCCAAGCAACAGCTTGAATTAAATATCCAACACTGCGCCTCAAGCCATGCGTGAAACTGCCATGCGGAGAAGCGCGAGAGCGCATCTGTCACTGGTGCAGGCCAAGAAGAGATCATAACACAGAAAATAAAAAACGCACATGCAAGCATATATTTCAGACTTACCTCTCCGCCGGCGTACAGCGTCGTTAGAACCGTGTTGGGTGACAAGAAGTCACGATTTCTCAGGTTTTTTCCGCTGCTCTCCTTGAACCAGAGCTTCTCTCGCTCGCGGCTGATCTCGGCTTCATGTTCAGTATCTCTCCTCAACGCGCCGCTCAACGCTTTGACGGTGGACACGATGCTAAATGGCACGGCTTCCTCCATAATTAGGCTCAGTATGTTGACATTGTTTTTAGTGGCCGGACTGGAGGGATGTTACTGAGATTGACTGTAGCAGCACTGCGGTGCTGTGCTCGGATTGATCGCCAATCAAAACAGATGCATGGGGACCGGAACGTTAACAAAAACTGGTCAGAGGGGGCATATTTTCACGTAACACCGGTTGAGTGTTTGTAAAGGCGCCATTTTGGGTGTGGCAAAATCAGTTTAGTCAAGGACAGAACAGAAAGTAAAAGTGCACTTCTGATCAAATACATTTTGTTCCGAAGCTGCCGTTTTATTTTAAAAGACATAAACTATTTTTAAAATAAACTATGGATTACTTTCCTTCTTATCACTGATATTTAACATATTAATGTGTGCACCCAAAAATGCAAGTCATGTCATCTTTTTTCATTCTCAGCTTCTAAGCCCACATAAATTTATCTATTGTACTATATTACAAAGTCATTTGATGGCTTTGGGTGAGGAAAAGAGTATTATCGTTAAAGTATGCATTACAAATCTTTACTTGTCTGCTGTTTTCATTCATTATATTTAAAACAGCAGCATGCACATTATGCTATTAATTTCTGCTTTTCTGATAAAAAAGGTTAGTAAATTATAACAGAATACTTTAGGATTTTAGGAGAATAAAGGTGAAAAATTATTTTGACTAAATTTTTTTGACTTTTCTCTAAATAAATCTATAAACCAGCCTTTTATTACATTTAATATTTTGAGTTGACTGCATCAGGAATATTGTTTCCAGCATAAACATGTTTAAAAAGCTCCAAGTTTTCAACTTTTGACTTCTGATAATACTAAAATATTACCTTATAGAACAGTAATAAGATATGCAGCCATAAAAGGTTTTATAGGAATCTTTAGAAAAGTTCAAAATGAGACCTGGTTACACTTCATAGTGAAGCATATTTGAATGCTGGTTGTTCAGTTGCTCATTTGAGTACTTCCGCTTTGTTTGTTGCAGGTAACAATTGTATGTAAGAGCTGAACTTGGGCCAGATTACATGTCACATGTTGTGGTTTACAGTAAGATCTAGATCTCTTCTCAAAACAACTAAAACAGCAACACTGGCTCACAGATTCCACTTTATACCCTCTAGCCAAAGTAAAATCTACAAAGCAAATCATCTAAAACCTGTTCTCATCTATTGAAAACACAAACCTCTATCATTCCTTTCTATATCACCATGTAGATCTAAACAATTATTTGAGAGTTTTGATGATAAATGCCCCAAATAAAAGAATAAAAAGTGATGTATGACAAATGTTCTTAGTTTATTATTAAATTAAAATTATTCCAGAAACACAATTCAAATGTCTGACGAAACATTTTAGTATTAGATTCTGTGCTTTACTGAATACTGAAGATTCTGAAGAGTTGTGATTGTCAGGACGTGATGCCAATCTTGGCTGACACGAAGTTCCCGGTGGCGAAACATATTTCTTGCGATCCGGGAGAAAACGTGTCATTCCAGAGCAACATCAGAACTCATATACACACACACACACACACACATTTCTGACTCGACTATAACATTGTTGATATATTCAAATACATTTCAAATAACACAGAAGTAACATTAACATTCCATGTCATATCTGAATGAGGCCAACTCCTGAATTCTTCCAACACAATTTTCTTCGTTGAGCTCCTGCAAGAAAGGAAGGACACAGAATCCATAGCCAGCTGTCAGTCAACCAAACAGCTGCATTATGGGTTCCGTTACCATCCAAACTGCTTTGGACATTTTCACCGACACTCCGTGAACAAACACATCCAGCAACACATCGCCATTTAACACTTTTTTTGTATGGAAATTACGTTTATCAAGTGTACTTTTATTAAATTAGAAAAAAGCAATGACATTCGTTCAGCTTTTACCACAAACAAGTTTGGTGCCTCTGCAAAAGAATCAAACTTGTTTACTTATCTCGCTTCATCTGTAGACTTGTGTCTTGAAAAACCTGTTCCCTATCAGAGAAGAGAGGGAGGGAGAGAGGAGAAGGGGGGTTATGAATGGTAAATGAAGACAAAATGAAAAGAGAGATTAAACGGGATATAAAATTGACTAAAGAAAGTCACATGAAGTAAAATGAAAGGAGGAACTAGCCTGAAATATGAAGCTTTCATTTTAGAGTCAAACAGCTTGATGGCACATTGTAAAAATTTGAGCGATGACTAGTTGAAGTGATCTCGTTTGATCTTTTGATCTTTTTTGTGAAGATTTTCTCATAATTGCCAAACACAGTCAAATGAATGAAAAAAAGATGAGCAGAAATTGAGTTACTTTTTAAAGCATATTTCTATATATTTTTTTCCATTTTAGTTTGATCTACTTGCAAAAGAGAAGAGAAGTTAACAAATGAAAGAAACAAGTGGAACAAAGGTGAAGAGAAATGAAAGAAAACTACTTGTCACTGATAAACGACGTGACAAGAGACACGCTGAACGTGACAGACACAAACTGCCAGGTATGACTGTGATGAGATGAATAATTCTATGTTACCTGTAATGTTCCTGTCATTCCTCCTCTTTCTTGCGCGCTCTCCCTCTCTCTGCTTCCTGGCTTGTGTGAGTTTGTCAAAGAGAGTTTGCGTATTTATGCCTGCTGACTTCCTCCTCAGAAATCTGAGGAACATTTTCACTTTCACTTCTTCACTAGACTGCCCACAACCTCCCCCTCCAAACATCTCAATGTCTTTCCCTTCTCTTTTTATGATTCCTCTCATCTCTTTCTTAACATTTTTATTTCTTTGTTACGGTTACATCAAAAAGTCCTTCAACTATTATGGTTAATTCACTCATGTTATAGTAGGTGCAAAATATATGCTGTTTATTAATTTTTTGTATTATTAATAATATATTACTTATCTTTATATAGAATTACATTTTTGTATTTATTAATCTTATTGTTAAATATGAGAATTATGTAAATCCGTATTATTTTTTATTAAAAAAAAGTTCTAGTGTTCTCAGACTGCAGGAAAGATAATATTGCAGCACACATTAATATACCTCTGTCAGTCATTTCATTTTTGCTGTGTATAGAAGCATTAAGATATCTGGGCCCAGCTGGGATGAGCTCACTAACGGGCCGATATCATATATCATTTATGAGGAGCCACCTGGAGCTCTCAGCCCAACCTGTCCAGGTGTGGGTCCATTAGTAAGCATGTGTGAACGCTTGTTTGGAAAGTCCGGTAGTTTTGAGGTGAAGGCTGGTTCCCTTGAGACAGGCTTGCAAAATGAGGAATAACGTACTAATGTCAGTGTTGAGCAGCCATCTACCCACACACCCACAGATTCAGGATTTGAAAACCAATTTATGATGAAAAAACACATGCTAGTGAAAAATGTTGTAATTTACATGACACAGACACATTTTTTTTTTTTTCCAAGGTACTTGCATACACCTAACTTGAACTGTCAGTTCTCGTTTTATAACAACCTTGACAGAAATCCATTAAAATACAACACTTCCTGTTTCACATATCAACTGCACCCGGTCAACCAGTTTTCTTCTTTGGACAGAAAATGTCAACTGTTTATTGCTTATAATGATCCATATGCAGGTATATTTTATTAATCAAGACGAGACAAATTTCTGTGGCAAAAAAAGTATATTTTCCAACAAACTTTGTCAAATGATTACAATCAAAAACATAATACAAACAGCAGAAGGCAGCCATTTCCCACAACCACACAAACGCACACATTCACGCAAAACTGGCATATGACATTCACACACGTTTCTCTCCTCGTGAAGAGGAAAGGCGGCTGGGAAGACGAGAAAGAGGAAGCTAAGCTTCTCAGTGTGTTTGGCTGCCTGTATGTGCAAAACCACTTGTGGAAGTCCATTAATGCAGGTTTATATGTGTTTGACTATGCATGTACTGGCATCTGCAGTGTCTTCTTTAAAACAGACGCTTCTCATAGCTGAAAGAACAAAATCAGCACAAAAAAAGATCAGTTCATTTTTTAAGTTCAAACTTTCGCATTATTCAATTCAAGAATAATGAAATAATTAAAGAATAATTCAGAAAGATTTTACATTTTCTTTTTGAAAGAAGTATCTTATGCTCACAAAGACTGCACTTACTTGATAAAAAAAAAATATATATTATAAAAAAAAATAAAAACATTCTATGTTATTGTCATTTTCCAATCCTAAAATTTACTAATTTACTCCTGTGATGGCAACGCTTAATATCCAGCAGCCATTGCTCCAGTCTTCAGTGTCACATAATCCTTCAGAAATCATTCTAATATGTTTTGGTGCTTGAGAAATATTTCTTATTATTATCAATGTGCTGCTTCATAATTTTGTGGAAACCATTATACATCATAGATTTTTTTTGATGAATATAAATTTCTTCTTCTTTTCTTTTTTTTTACTTTTTTAAATGTCAATTTTTTTAAAAGTCACTTTATTTGATAGAACAATATTTTTCAGGGTTGGGAAAGTTCCATGAGCCACGACTCAAACCCGGGATGCCCAAAAGCACAACAACGCTATATGTCGTTGTGGTGCCCACGAGGCTATTGGCACAGACATAAATGTCACTTTATCAATTTTATTGCATTCTTGTTGAATAAAAGCTTTTTTATAGATCTATATATTTTACTGACCCCAGACTCTTGATTGGTAATGTACAATATCTTCAGACTAAGTGTACGAATGTTTAACTACCTGTGTAGGCTGTGCACTCCACCTTCCATCTGAGCTGACATTGTCCTCTTTTCAAACCTCAGTTCACCAGAATACATCACTGCCCTGAGATAGAAGACGAAAGAAAGAGGGAACAAAAGAGGAAAAAAAGAAAATGACAAACTGTCTCTCATTAACCTCAAACATATAAAAATTTGGGGTTGTGTCTATTTTAGCAGTGCAGCGTATAGTTTCGGTGACACTAGAGGAATCAAACAAAATTGGAAAAAACTAAGAAATTATTGTTTTGGAAACAATCATACTTTACACAATTTTGTTTGCCATCACTAGTGGCACTGAAACGATACACTGTGCCGTTGAATGCATTTCATTGCCGGTATTTTGAGTAATTAGTGTGATTGTGATTGTGAGTACCTCAGCTGTGTGAGGCTCTTTGCACCGATGTCTTGGCAGGAATGCTGTATGCCAACGAGGAGATATGGAATAAACTTATGAATGGAGCCTTTATCCTGAACAGCCCCTGAAACTCCCTGAGCTACTTTAATCTTATCACTCTCACTGAAAAACAGACACAGAGAGAGATGACAGAGGGGTTAAGAGAGTGAACATGGTTTCAATTTATATTCTGTAGAACTTTCTCAGTCTAAGACATTTGCTTTTATTAATGTTTCATTTAACTACATACATATATCTATATATCTAATTATCATTAAGCATTAGTCTATATAAGCAGTTGTGAAATAGCTAGCAAAGCTGTAAAAAAAAAAAACATGGGAGCCTGTAATTAGTAGCTAAACTGTAGCACTAACTACGAGCAATAAGTGCACAGTATTGTATTTGAGAAAGGATTTATTTGTGTGTAACACCTGAAGTATCTGCTCTGTGAGCCCAAGTTCTTGTCCATGGCATCCAGCGAGCCCATCCCTCTGTACTTCTTTAGACGGATCCCATCCGAAAAGAAATATTCACCAGGAGCTTCAGAAGTGGCAGCGAGCAGTGACCCCATCATTACTGAGAAAAAGCAAAAGTAGAAGAGAATTTAGCTTCAATTATAATGTTAGTCTGTAACTTGTGAATCCATATCAAACCCATATCTCACCTGTAGATGCTCCCAAAGCAAGTGCTTTAGCAATTTGACCAACTGTCTGAATCCCCCCATCAGCAATGACAGGCACTCCAAAGCGCCGAGCATATTCTGATACCTTATACACAGCTGTTGCCTGTGGCCTCCCGCATGCTAGCACTGTGAGAACAATGAGAAATAGAGACCATCAACTTGCTATCAACCTAAACTCACATATTCTACAAATATTAATAATGTAGATGAGGACAATCACATGCACTGATAAACAAATACTCATTCAAATACTATTCACGAAGTTCAAAGAACAAAAAGTTAGCATTATATGAAATATCAGGATTTATGAAAGTGGAATTGTAGATGTGAGATTTTCTATAAATGGTGAAGTAACATGAGAGGAGAAGAAGTGGAGTCCATCAGCAAACCCTCTGCAAGTCTTGACAAATGAGGACAAGTGAGAAAGTTTCAAAATGGTCTGAATCATTATCAAAATTCACCTAAATCTTTTGCTCCACTGTCTGTTTGTGACCTTTCACAAGACGATCACAATAAAAAGGAAAAACTTGCAGTGGTGAGCATGTGATGCACACACAGCTGTCAAACCCACTTATTATCTGTTCCAATTGTTGATCAATCTAACTAATAAAACATTATATTAATTAGCATAACAAGTGAAAAGTTGCATGCAAGATGCATGGAAGTCCATGCTGTCATGATTTTTGGAATTTTCGTTATTTTATTCAAGACAAGGAATGAGAGTAGAGAAGAAATGAAGACGGAGCCACAGCACTGCAAAATGACAAGTGTCAGCTTTTTACCCCAAACCCCCTTCTGTAATTTCTAAAGTCACGCCATCTAAACTCTGCATACAGTAAAATGAAAAAAAAGAAAAAAAAAAAGTGTGAATTAAATTAAACCGAACTACACTGAACTGTAAAACAAAGACCTTCTGCAGTGAGACCAATGGTTGTGAAACGCTCAGCTATTTCTGCTTTGTTAACAAGTGCACTTCATACACTCCAGTGCTCTTAAAGCAGCTCTAAAACCTATTTGGACACTTAAGCCATATTTCTAGCATTTTCATTGTGCAGATAAAATATCAAAGCAAATGACACATAGAAACAAAACAATTCTAGAGCTTTTCTAATTTCACTTTCCTGTGCCAAATTGGCATAGACTTTTAATCAATGACTTAGCAAATGTATTAACTTGTTTCCCCTCAAGTCCTGTCTTTTTTTTTAATAAACATTACTTGGTTTTATATTTCATTATACAATGACATTGTTTAAGTGTGACTCTTGTGTCCAAATACCATTCTGGCCACTGCACAATCTAGTTCACATATCATTCACATATTACTGACAGGTTAGTCAGACAATGACAAGCATCCAAAACCCCAAAACCAGCAACTTCTAATGATGCAGAGCCATTAACCAGTCAATGCAGCAGGCAGAGTGAGATAGTGAGCCAATGGGATCTGTATGGGGATCAGGGGGAGGGACTTACTGGAGTATCCCGTAACAGTAGTTAGGGATTTGGGGCTGTGGAGCTTTAAACCAGGAGGAATACTGAGAGGCGCTAGAGAGACATAATTATAGAAAGGGAAATAGAGACTGAGAAAGAGCACACGGTAGCTCTGTTCTAAAACCTTGCTTATCTTAAAAACCAGATGTCTTAAAAGGAAGTATAACTCATTGTTATGGAACCTCGTAAGGAATGGATTTGGAATTCAGTACTAAGGCTGCAACTGTGTGCAATTCAGTTTGATGTTTGCATGTTGGTACACTAACAGCATGATGCTCTAATAAACATGAAAATGTTACACTCATAAATGCTCGGTAAAATAATACATTCAAATTACTTATCTATTTTACAACATAAAACATTTTCAGTTTTAAGTTTAAAATCAAAATGCTTCCAAATCGAATTTGCTTGACTTGCCAAACAAACATCCTGTATTTATTTGCAATGTATTATGGAACTGTAATATTCATGAAGGACATATACAATTTAAAATAACATTTTCAAATATTTTAAAATGTAATATATTTCTAATTTTCAATCTTTAGTGTCACAATCCTTCAGAAATTATTCTAATATGCTGCTTTATGTTTTTCTCTCACTTTTGATCAATTGATTGTGTCCTTGCTAGATAGTAATATTAATTAAAAAAATCTATTGTGTACATTAGAGTATCTCAGAAGGCAGTATAATTATGCCTACCTTCTGGAACAGTCTTTGCTATGTTTTGGAACAGAGCTGATTAAAAAAAGGGGAACTGATGCAAGAAACAAAAACAACCAGTGGAAAAAAAGAAAATATGCCATAGAGACAGTCAAAGAAAGCACAAAAGCAGGGAAGACAGAGAAAATAAAGTGTAAAAAGAGAGAAAAACTGTGACATAAAAGAGAAAGAAAGAGTCTCCACTACCATACTCCCATCATTCAGAGTGACAGAGAAAGACATTTGTGACAGAACTATACAAATGGAGAGACAGACATACATATTCCTTTTTAGACAAAACCGACCGAATAAAGAATAATACCTGCAAGATACAAACAAAATAAGAAAACTTTTCTCCACAGATTCTAAAACCACAGAAAAATGCTGAAAACAAGGAAACAGTCTGCCAATCAATCTGCACAATTACCTTGCAGATCAAAATTGCAGGGATATTTGGGCAATGACAGATCATTTGGATTGCTCTAACAATGTAAAAAGAAAACCAGAGAAGGCACTGGACATTAGCTGCTCTCTCTGAAGTGACTGGATACAGAAATACAGCCTGTGATTGGCTGAGGGGCAGGCAGTCAGGCGTGGGAATGGTGAACTAACCTTCTTGTGTGATGCAGATGGAGCCGCTGCCCATTCCCACTCGGAGAGCATCCGCTCCGGCATCAATCAAATTCTTCGCCTGAGCTGCAGTCACCACTACAACAGATAGACAACCCACGTTAACTCTGTGTTTGTAGATATTATGTTTAAAAAGTTTGAGTTGAAAACTAACCATTGCCGCCAATGACTTGTAGGTTAGGATATTTCTCTTTAATGTACTTAATCATATTAATCTGAAAGACGGTATTTCCTTGGGAAGAGTCCTAAAGTGAGCAGATAGACCATAGGTAACCAAAAAGTACAACAAAATAAACCATCTTCAAGAACTGATTCACTGAAAAAAAACAGGCCTCACCAGGACGACCACGTTTACACCAGCCTGCACCAGCAGGTCGAGTCTGTATTTGTCATCATTGTGTGTTCCGATGGCAGCCCCACAAAGCAGCTGATTACGAGAGTCCTTTGAGGCCAATGGGAAATCTCGGTTCTTCTTCAGATCCGTCCGAGCGATGATGGCCAACAAACAGCCCTCCTCGTTTACTATAGGAAGTTTACCTATGGCAAACAAACAGTGTGAGAGCTTCACATCGGTGAATTATCTTGCAGCATTCTAACTTCATTCCAAACTTGTATTTTTATATAGACTGATTCATTATGATAACTCATGAATTTGTGAGTCTTTTTGAGAGATTCAACATTTTTTTTTTTATATACCAAGTCAGTGGCTTTATTTATGGCTGATGACAAATTAATCAACCTTTAAAAAGAGATATGAAATGTATATAAAGAATAAATCATTTACAAATGAAATAATACAATTTATTAATATTTAAAAGACTGGAATGCATTTAGGATAAAAATTCAAGATATTTTCCTATTGACACTTTACTAAATGCATTATTTAAAATGAATGCTGTTTTTGAAAAGTAGTGTATACTGGATACAATAAGCAAAAAAAAAGATACAAGATCACTGTTTTGCAATTATTTTGTGGCATGCCACTGCTAAGAAGTGGTGCATGAAATACTGCTGTATAGGTTAATGAATATAAATGTTTTATTTGGTTCAACGATTAATCCAAAACTTTCAAAAGGGTAAAGAGCTCTCGTAAACATTTAAAGTCTACCCCACCTTTTTTGCTCCTCTGGAGGATTTCATTGGCCTCTTCCAGGGTCACTCCTGCTGGAGCTACAACCAGGTCCTCCCTTTTAGTCATTACCTGAGAGAAAGACAGTAAAGGTGAGCAGAGTTCAGTAAAAACTGCTTAGCCCTCATCCTCTGTTAAGCCCCACCCACCTCACTGAGGGGAATGTCATGCTCCGACTCTTTGAGGAAGTCAATATCTCGTGATGAAATGATGCCGACCAGACGTCCGCCCATCTGTCCGTTATCAGTGATGGGAATGCCACAGAATCCATGCCGAGCTTTTGCCAGAAATACGTCTTTTGCCCGCTCGTTAGGACTCATCACCAACGGATCTGTAATGAAACCCTGTTTGTACCTCTAAACGGGGGTTGATCGAAAGGGAGGGAGAAAAGTCGAGTGATGTTCTATTAGGCATTTCTACTTGGGAGTCACCTCAATACATATCACTTAATACAAAATGAGGTGTGAATTTCTCATCCACAAGGATGCTGTTGCAACTGCAGGGTAAGGGTCAGAAGAAATACAGATATTACGAATGAGAGAAGGAAACTGGTACAAACATAGAGACAAGAGTCAGAGACAGCAACATGAAGACACTCACCTTGACCTTGCGGACTTCATTAGCCTGGAACTCTGGTGTGCAGTTATGATGAATGAAGCCAATCCCACCAGTCAGCTGTGACAACACATTAGACTTTAGAACAAAATTTAACACACATAGGTGGTCAATCTTTGTCAATTTAGGTTTAAAGACTACATTTAGGTTAGACTTATTGTCTTTGAGGAGTTTTGGGGAGACAGGACAGGAGATTTGCAGGAGAAAAGCTCCACACTGCAAATACCAGTCAAAAACATTTGAAAATTTTAGATGTTTATTTCTGCTAAGATTTTTCTTTTGTCAACTTTTATAAGTATTCTTGCAATGATGGTCTAAAAGCTAATGGGCATTTTCAAACTCTATCTTGATTCATGGGGATTTTAATGACTTCACTGAAATTAAAATATAAGGCAGCATATTTGCAAATACATTTTTCTTTTGCAATATGCATTCATACAGATAATTGGACTTTTTCAAATGCCTATAACAGGTTGAGATGCTAATCTCAAACAAATCGTAATTCAGTTAGGGGTAGGAATTCATATGAATGTATGTTAGAGATGTAACTGTTCACTCAACTCACGATTCGATTCACAATTTGTTTTTAAACAATGATATTTAAGACAAATTATGAATTAATTGTGTCCTCATTTCTTTGTGAAAATGAAATATAACTATAATAATTAGGGCTGGTCCGATCACGATCGGCCGATCATTATGCGCATCTCGTCAGTAAAACCGGCTTTACTGACGAGATGCGCATTAACAATTGGCCGATCGTGATCGGGGCAGCCCTAATAATAATATACTAATATAGCACTTGCATGTTATTGCTCTTTTCTTGGTTTTGATTGCTTCTATTGTACTCATTTGTAAGTAGCTTTGGATAACAGCATCTGCTATATTACAAAATTTTAAAATAATGTAAATGTAAATTACAAAGCTAAATGTTAATTTTAAAACAAGCCCCAAATCAAATAAATAAGAAACAAAAATAAAATAAATCCCTTTTCGTCTTGCCTTAATGCATATTATATATTTTCATAAGTGCAGCTGCTTTGATTACGGCAGAAACCAAGGAAACACTTTATACGCCACCTGCTGTTAAAGAGTGAATCTGCGCCTCATTCAGCTCGTCTGCTGTTTCTGTTTCATGCAGACATTTTTTATGGATAGTTTCAAAAAAAGTAAAGCCATTCTGTTTTTTCTTCAAATTTTGAAATTATACAATCTTATTTAAATTAAAAACTGCTCATGTTGCATGTATGCAGCATCTTTGTTTGGATTATGATTAAAATGCAGTGGTTGCCTAAAATTTTAAATGGAAAGAACACAGACAAAGCTTTATTTTGTTTATATGAAGAGATTTATTTAATTTGTGTTTCTTATTTATTTGATTTGGGGCTTGTTTTAAAATTTCAATTTAGTGTTGTTATTTACATTTACATTATATCTAAATTTGTAATTTAGCAGATGCTTTTATCCAAAGCGACTTACAAATGAGTACAACAGACGCAATGAAAACAACAAAAGAGCAATAAATTACAAAGGCTATATTAGTATATTATTATAGTGTTACATTTACATTTCACAAAGAAACTTACAGTATTTTGTCCAAGCAATAATAAAAGGATTTAGTTTATAATTTGTCTTAAATCTCTTTTTATAAATAAATAAAAAAAATAATAATTTATTCGAATCGTGAAATCAAAATCGTGAATCAAATTTAACTGTGAGTTGAGTGAATGGTTACATCCCTAATAGTAAGAGCACTTTCTGTGGTGGAATCTTGTATCAGTCATTCTCTTACAGCCATAGCAATGGCCACGCCAGACTCCGTGACTGTATCCATGGGTGAAGAGACCAGTGGGGTTTTCAATGTGATTTGTTTGGTCAGCGCTGATGTCAGGTCCTACAGAGAGAACCAATCAAATTAAACCACTGATTTTATACAAGAAACATCATCCATCCAACAGTAAAAAATGAAGTTGAATGTTTCACTTACCACTTGGTCAGCTGTGAAGTCAATGTACCCAGGCAGAATCAGGAAATCACTGAAAGAGAATGGAGAAAAGTGGGCAAAATGTGATTGAGATTAATTAATTTAAAACTGCTGCAAGTGATTTTAAACACATATCACTATTACTTGACAGATGTAACTGGAAAAAGGTGTCCTGAGAAATAATACTTGTCTCTGTGACTATGCAGCATTGGACTAGCCAATCAGAAACGTCTATAGGTGGCTTGTACACACTGACTCTAACATATACCATTACCACGTTGATTATGTTTCAAAGATGGTCATTTTATCTATTATATGTCACATATCATGTTGTTTACGAGTGTCATGCAATGCCCCATTTAAGATAAAAACCAAGTATGTCGATGCTGCAGTCTCATCATGTCCAATGTAAACAGGAGATTAGTATACACTCTAGTGTTAGATGGTAAACAGAAATGCATTTCTACAAAAATCTCGCACCTGCCACGGAATGGCTTTCACTTGGGGACATTACATGCTTTGCATGGCACCAGAAAATTTGTAAAGAGAAAACAACCACAACATACTTCACAAAGCTCATCCTATTTATAGCACATTAGGAGGGCCTGGCGTGAAAGACTCCCATTACTTTTGGTATAAAAAAAGCAGCTTGGGGTGTCAGTGGTTTAAGAAAAGGCTTGTGGTAACTCTGCTACTCTGTACTTGGCACAATGGAATGGCAGCAGATGATGAATCAACCACAGTTCATCAGTCAATCCAAGATGTCCTTCCAACCTAACATAACCCTGTGAACCCACACTGACATGCGCCCTCCGTAGTAATTCGTTGTACTGACCTACGTGAAACAGAGTTGCATAACAGATTGATAAAAAAAAAGTGAGCTTGCAGTCACATATACCCATGCCATGCATGCAGGATGTCAAACCAGACAAATGTGGACCAACAACGACACCTATATGCTGTTGAACTCATGATAGTGGTTTTAAATGAAGCTGCATACTGTGTACGCACATCTGCACTGATGACAGGCAAGAGTGTGTGATGTTTAACAAATAGCAAGCATATGGAAAATGCAATGAGGCACAAGTTAAGGTATTTACTTATAGGTAAGGCCGTCTCCGCAGTTGAAGAGCTGCTGTCCGGTTAGACCGTCGTCAGGCACGTAGCCCGTCTGCCCGCTGATTAAATAATCCGCCATAATGCATGGAAGCGTAAAAGTCCAAATTTCTCACAGGATGAGTGTTTCTCAAGACAGTGCGCACACAGTCCGGTGAGTGATGTTCTCCTCGGAGCCTCAATCTGACACAGTTTTTTGCGACACCTAATGACATTAAATGTCGAAAAAAGATCAGGCTTCTGTGAAGAAAAGGGTCTGAATCAAAGAAAAATCAACAAGCTCTTGTTTTTGGAACTGAAGCTGACCCGTGTTGACCACAAGCATCCCACGTGTCTGTCTGTAGGACCACCTATTCTTCCGCACATATAAATAAGGTGTCTTCGTACGTCACTTCCGGGCTGTAGCAGGGTAGCGTTTATTCGCTTAAACTGCTTGAATGTAGGAGACTGAGGATCATCTCTTCACCCTGGGGTGCAGTGGAAGGGTGGGGTGCTTGTTTGTATCGTCGTTCTCGTTATCTCGCGCGCACATGTGTTCTGCACGAAGGGAACTTCTTCGATTTAAACGTATCTCTTGCGCTCTGCTGCTGACCTGCAGGCCCCGGAGCGCGCGAGAAAACATCATGACCATTTGAAGACTGTTTTTACTGTGAAATCTTGAAATTAGGACAGCAATAATAATAAAAAACACATTTATTAAATCAATGTTACACATTTAAACCAAACAGTGAATCTCCACCGCTTGTCATTAAAAGCAATTATTTTGTATTATGGTCATTTTAGCATTCAGTACTATTTCAGTCCTCATGATATATAATGTGATATATTTTCTTTAAAAATGGGCTTTATACTTTTTGAAAAAATACTCTTTGGTGGCAAACTATCTACATTCACTCCTTTTATTAGTTTAATAATAATTCACTGATGTGTTAAAGCATAATGTGTCCACCGTTATGCTTATTTATAGAGGAAGTTCTTATTAAGCACTAACTTGTTGTTCATCATATGAATATGGACTTTAGCATAAAATGTCCCTCCTGTTACTGTTCACCCTGATACTGTTTTGTGGGGCAGCTGTGGCTTAATGGTTATAGAGTCTGACTTGTAACCCGAAGGTTGCAGGTTTGAGACTCAGTGCAGTTGTAGATGTGCAGAGTGAATGAACAGTGCTCTCTTCCTTTCTCAGCTGAAGTGCCCTTGAGCAAGGTACTGAACTCTCAATTGCTCCCCAGGCACTGGAGCAAATAGCTGCCCACTGCTCTGGGTGTGTGTTTACGGTGTGTGTGTTCCCTATACTCACTGCTGTGTGTATGCACATGGATGGGTTAAATGCAGAGCACCATTTCCTAGCATGGGTTGCCATACTTGGCAAATGTCTGTTTCTTTCACTACAGTAGCAGGATGGACATTTTGTAACAGTCAATGTAAAATAGATAAATGTTTACAGCATGTATTAGTACTTATAATTAATGTATTATGCATTTAAATGAATGATTTGTGTAAATGGAATGCACGTATTTGTCAGGAAATGGTACTGTTGTCTGCTGCTGAAAAGCAGCGACGCAATATGGCCGATCATGATGCAGTTCCTTAAAGAAAGAAAATATACCTTAATGAACAGAAAGAGAGGTGGAGAAAGGGAATAAAAGAAGGAAGAAAAAAGTGTTAGAACTCAGCTTGACTGATTAGATAGAAAGTGTAATTAAATTATCTTGATTTTGCCATTACATTTTGGTGTGTGTGTACTGGTTTTCTGTATATTATGCGGTCCAAATGTCCCCACAGGTATTGTAATAGCAGTCGATTTTGACCTTGTAGGGACATTTATTTGGTCCCGATGAAGAAAAAACAAACATATAAGTCTCACAGAATGAAGTGTTTTAAAATCTAAAATAACTGTGCAGGTATGGTTTAGGTGTAGGGTTAGGGTAAGATACAGTCAAGAGACAGAATAGAAAATACAGTTTGTACAGTAGAAAAACCATTATGCTTATGGCATGAATCCATAACAATAGAAATACCAGTTTAAGAGTGTCGGTGTGTGCACGAGGGAGCAAAATAATGTTAATAATATGCTATAATTTTAAATAGTAAAATACAATGCTAAACAAATTTTGTTGCCTAATAAAAGGATATTATAACAAATGAGATCTTATAATAATAAGTATAAGAACAACTTACTTTAATGTGGTATAATTGACCTTATATCCTACATAAATTGTTATATACAGAACATGGATCTGTTGTAGTGATTTTAAATTGCGACATGCAATAATAAAATGCTTCTTTTAGTAGGCAGTATATTGACAAATACTGTTGTTCAGTGGTGTGATGTCCACCCTGTTATGCCCTGTCCTGTCAACCGCTTCCCCCGTCCACCCTGTTAAAGTTATATATATAAAATAACTTTAAAAAATACTATGCATATCTTTTTTGTATACTTGTAGGGAAATACATTTTAAAATTAAATAATTTAATTAATTAATCAATTAAATTGAACTTTATTTTAAGATGTAATTAAAATTTTAATTAAAACTTGTCTTAGAAACCTTTTTTCAAGATAATGCCTGATTATGAACACTTTGTTAAAATACATTTGAAGGGTAAAAAGAGGGACATTTTAGTTCTTAGAAAATGTAAATATTACACTGTGCATTCAAGACACTTATTAAAGATGGGAATGTCCTGTAACAGGGACATTGCACACATTTGGCCCTTGCTCGTGTGAAGAATTTAATGAAAGATTACTGAATAATAATATCCTGAGCTGGACCAATATATTTTTCTTATAGTGTAAAAAGCTCTTTTTCAGATAAAATTACATCATGGAAATTTAAACGTCTTTTGAAAGAAAGATATCAAGCTGAAATGGCACCAAATAGTAAGAATGACCCATAAAGATTTTTTTTTTGTCCTTTTATTTTAATTTGTATTATAATATAAATATTGACTTCAAATTGCATCTGATCTGTGTGTATGTGCTTGAACTAACTATGAACTAAATCCTTTATGAGACATCATCAAAAGGAAAAGTGGTTTATACAGTACTGCATGTTGCGTTTATTAATTTTCTATAAAGATCAAATGTTTTCTTTAATGGCTGTGGGTTGCCTATTGTAACCATACTTATCCCGATGTATGAACAGTGTAAGTATTGAGATACCTCAAATTCTGTGCAAAAATAAAATGACAAATGTGAGCTTTACTAATATATGACACCTGTAACATTCTGGAGGTGACATGTTAAAAAGTTGTGTGGTAGATAAATATATGTCACTTCAAATGTACTTGTACACTCTCATTCAAAATGTTGGGATCACTATGATTTTTTTTCTTGAAAGAACATACAAATATTACTGACCACAAAATTTTGATTGGTAGTGTAGTGCAAATACATCTTTAACGTGTGTGCACAAGAAAACACAAGAGTCTCTGTCTGGTTTAAAAACTTTCTCTCAGTAACTATTTCTGTACAACCGTTGAAAATTACAGCATCATTTTTTCATCTTTTTTTTCAGTTTTCAGGTTTTTTTTTGTTTTGTTTTTCTCAATGATCTAACTATCAACAGCCATTTCCAAGAAAAAAACATGAGAAGAAAGCAAGAGTGAGAAGGAATGGCGGCAGAAGTTATGGCAGGAGCAATGATGGTGGGGGGTTGGGTGGGTTAGACTGTTTTGGTGGAGTGTTTTGTGTGTGTGTGTGTGCATGTGTAAAGTCAGCTGACATGGGGATGTGAGAATGCAATGTTTGCATGTGTGAATCCTTGGACATAATCATGGCTTTCTCAAACAAAATCCACCAAATAAAGATTAGAAAGCAAAAAACTGACGAACTGGCACTGATGAAGGGAAGAATGAACTAAAGGGAAAAATGGTTTGAAGATGCTATAAATGTGAAAGACAGAAAGGAGATGGACAAAATGTTATAAGATTTAGAGTAGAGTTTTGACAAAAAAAGTGGAGGGGTATCTTTGGAGAGAATGGACCAAGACAGTGGAGAGAAGAGTGAGCTTCATGTGGATTTGATGGACAGATGTTTAGGTGTCGTGGAAATCCTTCAGCAGCGTCCGTCTCTTCTGCTCAGCAATGTGCATCTGATTCTCCAGATCCTATAGAGAGAGAGAGAGTGCGAGAAGAGAAGAGAAAAAATAAAAACGCTTTTTGTTTAGTTTTGGGTTTTTTTAACTCCAGTGTCCATGTTCACAACTTCCTCTTGTTTTTGTATCATCTCTCACCCCTCTATCATTAGCGCTCGGCTCTCCTCTCTCATAACTGTCTGCTCTCTCCACTTTCCATGACAAGTTCTCGATCTCCGCCTCCAGCTGTGCTTGCTGATACTCAAACTACAGGGAATAAAAAAGAAATTTATCCCATTACCAAATACTAATCTCAAAGAGATATTTGACTTTCAGTGAAAGATTCACATATTTAATGCAATAGCTTACCAATTTTTTGCGGGGTCCAGACTCCATGTAGTAGGCATAAGGATAAGTGTACTGCAGTGTGTAACGACACTATGGAGAGAGCAAACAGACAAAGTAAGCGTGTGGAAACACAGACCCTTATGCATCAACATTTGTGCCTGCAGAATATAGCTGCAAGATAAATCAAAATATCAAGAATTGCATTATGTCTTATGTCAATTATCAAGTCGCAAAGGCAATGATTTAATTAAACAAATATATGCTCTGATTGTTTCAGAGTGAAGCATGACACTGTCGTTTGACTTGAGTAGTGTTTTCAGTTTGTTTCACAGTAAATGCAGCTTTGAATCACACAAACTCCATCTCTGAATCTGCTAAGTTTTGCTCGATTAACTTGCATTTGGGAATGCAACATGCGGCAAACATTTTCCCAAATTTATAACAAAGTGCTTATAAACTGGCAGCTATGAAAAAAAGAGGCTTTAAGATTCCCGTAAATTTTTCCACCAAAATAAAAGCTTGAGTGTTTAATGTTTGAAAATATAAAAAATAAGACAGCCATAAATAGTACCAGAAGTTTATATAGTTTTACTTTCAAGTATTGTTTTTTTTTTTTCAAAGCCATATTGATATATAAATTACACATTTGTAAACTGTGTAGCCTTACACTTAAGCAACCCTCAGGAGATCTACTGTGGATTGCAGCTGAATTCTGCCTGTACCTTGGCTAGTAGCTTGGCAGCATTCTGCAGGTACTGCCAGTCAATCCAGGTGCCCAGGTTATTCATAACTCGCTCCTGAATCTTCTCCTGGATCCGCTGGTATGTCTGTGCCTCCAGTTGCATGCTCTTATTGTGGTTCTCCCACTGGACACACACATAATGTACAGATTATGTATCCAACAATTACGTGTCAATGCTGTTTTTAATATGAAAACTGCAACTTCAAATTGATGCATTTCATAAGGCCGTGAAGAAATCTAGAAATGTGTATTATCAGCATAACAGTTGAAGTCAACACCATGTTTTATGATGATATCTCTCAGGGGTAACATGTTAACTGTGAAAAGCAATGCGGCCTCAGTACTGAGCCTTGTGGTACTCCATACTGCACTTGTGATCGATATGATAACTCTTTATTCACTGCTGTGATGAAGGTCAGATAAGTATGATTTGAATCATGCCAATGCATTTCCACTAATGCCAACTGATAAACCCAATGAGATAATAACTCAGTTTCAAATCTAGTGAGTTGTATTGTCGCCATATAGGCAACATCCTAACTGAAAAAGAACACCATATAGGCAGCGACTAGACAACCACCATACAAATGGAATTAGATATTTTTATTAATACTTTGAATAAGTTAACTATAATGTTACTGCCTACTTTTTGGAACAACCTACTTCTCAGGATCACTACTAAGCTCACTCGGTTCATTGCTTTTTCCAAAAGAGATTTATTTATCAATTCATAATTTTTGTCTCACCCTCTCAAAGTAGAACAGGTATTTTTTGAGGGCCTCTCTGGCCTGGGCCTGCTGGCTCTGATTCACGATGTCAGGATTCTCTTTGTAACGACTGCACTCGTAGTACTCACTGCCATGAGTCTTCCAATCTCCCAGACACATCCAGCAGAAATCTACACACAGCCATAACAATGTCATTACAATTAAGAGGGATTTGATGTAATCTTTTTTACCAAAAACCACCGGGAAAAAACATACCATGTTTACACTTTGAACATTGCTGCAAAGAGAGAGAGAGAAAAAATATATTTTCAGTTAAAACATGAATCTTGATTAATTTTTTTTTTTTTTTACTATTTTTAACATACACTATTGTTCAACTTTTTTTCTAGTAGAAATTAATACAGATAGGATGCATTACATTTACTCATTACTCATTTAGCAGACACTTTTATCCAAAGCAACTTACAAATGAGGACAGTGGAAGCAATTGTAAATTGTTGTAAAGTATTAAACTGATCAAAAGTGACAGTAAAGACATTTGTAATTGTATAAAGGATTTATATTTACAAATACATTTTTAAAACATTCAATTCATCAAAGAACATTGAAAAAAAAATTATTGTAATAGATTTCAGAAGAATATTAAGCAGCTTAACTGTTTTCAACATTAATAATAATAAAAAATGTTTTCATAAGCACAAATCAGCATATCATAATGATTTCTTAAGAATCATTTGATGGCTGCTGGAGATTCAGCTTTGCTAGTACAGGAATAATTCACATTTTAAAACAGAAAAACAGTTAAAGTTATAACTTTTTTTTTTTTTATAACTTTGGTGAGCATTCAAGACATTTTAAAAAACACAAGTTCTTACTGGCCTCAAAATTTTGAACAGCAGTATAAATCTTGTGTTTCCCAAAAGCATCGAAGCTTAAGTTGATTGTACAGTAAGGAAAACATTTATTTGATCCCCTGCTGATTTTGTAAGTCTGCCCACTTACAAAGAAATTAAGGATCTGTAATTTTGATCGTAGGTTTATTTTAATGGGTAGAGACAGAACACGGACCCAACAAATTGAGAAAAAAAAACATTATATAAAGGTTAGTGATTGATTTGCATTTCAGTGAGTGAAATAAGTATTTGATTCCCTACCAACCAGCAAGAATTCTGGCTCCCACAGACTGGTTATGTGCCCATGTGGAACACAGATTAGTCCTGCCACTTTAACAAGTTACTCCTAATGTCAGCTCATTAGGTGTACAAGACACCCGTCCACACAATCTGTATCTTCCATTCCAACCTCTGCCACCACCATGGGCTGTCAAAGGATGTCAGAGACAAGATTGTAGAGCTGCACAAAGCTGGAATTGGCAACAAGACCATCAGCAAGAAGCTTGGTAAGAAGGAGACAACTGTTGGTGTGATTATTAGGAAATGGAAGAAATACAAAATAACCATCAATCGGCCTCTGTCTGGAGCTCAGTGCAAGATCTTGCCTCATGGGGTAAGACTGATCATGAGAAAGGTGAAGGATCAGCCCAGAACTACATGGAAGGAGCTTGTTAATGATCTTAAGGCAGTTGGGACCACAGTCACCAAGCAAAACATAAGTAACACACTACGCCCCAATGGACTGAAAACAATGGACTTGCACTCGCAAGGTCCCCCTGCTCAAGAAGGCATATGTACAGGCCCATTTAAAAGTTTGCCAATGAACATCTAAATGATTCAGAGAAAGCTTGGGAGAATGTGCTTCGGTCAGATGAGACCAAAATTAAGCTTTTTTGCCGTGTTTGGAGGGAAAGAAATGCTGACTATGACCCCAAGTACACCAAGCATGGAGGTGGAAACATTATACTTTGGGGCTGTTTCGCAATTTGAATGCATCGAGGGGCAAAAGGACAGGACCATGTACTGTAAAATCTTGAACGAGAACCTTCTTCCCTCAGCCAGAACACTGAAGATCGGTCATGGATAAGTCTTTAAGGATTACAATGACTCAAAACATACGGCCAACACGAGAAGCACACGAAGGTCATGGAGTGGCCTAAACAGCCTCCAGACCTCAATCCTATAGAAAATCTTTGGAGGGAGCTGATTTCAATGGGTCTACGATGTACTTAAGCTTACGATGCTTTTGGGAAATGTAACAAATAAAAGTTAACAAATAAGCTATTCAGGTAGTACTCTCACTCTGACATTCTGGGTAATATATTGAGTGCCCATAAAAGTGTGATGAATGAAAAAGAATGTGCATACTACTCACCATGTGGTTGCACCCTCCATTCTTCTCAATGCAGATATTGCACTTAGGGCACTGTGGGTACAAAATCAAAACATAACGATATTAATATCTTTATTATCAAAATAAATGTACACCTAAGATATATATTTAATGTGACTTTAAATGTATCTGTGTGTGCTTCCTTACGTCTTTAGTGTGTGCACTGATGTAGTTGGCTGTTTCGGAGTCATCTGCACATTTGGTCAGCCATTTGCGGATGGTAGCACAATCTGTGGGTGCGTGGTACATCTGTCTGCACTTAAAACTGAAGACAGACAGACACAGTTAATCCAAACACATGTATCACACCATGAATTGAGTGGTGTGTGCAAGTGTAATTGTGTGTAATACCAGAAGACTTCTTCGCAGAGGCTGCATTGGACTCTACGAGCTCGAGGTTTCTGCACCTGTATAACTATTGGACAGTCAGCACCAGGACACAACTGCAGCTGGAAATGACTCTGGAGACACACAGATACATGAGCAGGTTAAGAGCAATCACAGAGATTTTTGTTCTACAATGTGTCAAAGCTGGAGATGTACTGATATTAGAATTCTGCCAGATACCAATTTTAATGTTATGGCCAAACAAAAAAAAACAATAAAAATATTTAAATGAAATGAAACGAAATAAAGAACTTAACATTTAATAAATACATTTGTGATACAATTTAATAAATACATCTAAAAAAAAGAGGCTTCTTATGCACATCAAGGTTGCATTTATTTAATCAAATACAGTAAAACAGTAATCATGTGAAATATTATTAGCATTTTAAATAACTGCTATCCATTTTAATACATTTTTAAATGTAATTTTAAGCTGAATCTTTCAGCAGCCATTAAATCAGTCTTAAGTGCCACATGATGAACATCATTTTAATATTTCTGTTTAGATTTTTTCACAAATAGAATGCTGAGAACAGGATTAATCTGAAATAGTTGTTTTATGTAAGAACTGACCATTTTTGATCAACTTAATTTAACCCTTGCTAAATAAAAGTACTAATTTCTTTAGACCCAACAACTGAACCACTGAGTGTAATAATTATCTAATATAATAAAATGTTTTATAAAAGCTGTAATAATGGCAGAAAACATAAGGAAAACACATATTGTGCATCCCTTGACAGACACACACCTCCACACAATCCCTGAAGAGGTAGCGTCTGTATTTGTCTTTCAGTTCCTCGCTGGGCAGCAGAGGAAGAACAAAATCATCTGGCATGCGAAGAGAGCAGTCCTGCGCCATGCAGGAGATCTCTACAGACAAACACAATCCACAGAGGAGATCAGATAACAAGCTCACTCTAATCAGCAACACACACTGTACTGCACACAGTCTTAATGCACTCAGTGTGTGTGTGTGTGTGTGTGTGTGTGGTGTGTGCGCACTCACCAACTCCCACGCCATCTTTGACAAGTACAGTGCAGTGCTGCTCCCAGCATGCCTTGCAGAAGGAGTGCTGACAGGGTAGAGAGAGGAGAGTGTCTCTCCGGACCAGCTGCAGACATACCCCACACTGCTGTGACGTCCCGGCCTGAAGACACACGCACATACATGTCAAGAGAAGGAAGTGCAGTAATGATCATTAACGGAATAATGAACGGTTGTCCCAGGCAAACAGGTTTTTCTCTTTCTCACAGCTATGTTGGTTTCATGCCTTTCAAATCACTGTTCCACTTTGTCACATAATAAAATAATTAAATCTGAATCAATATTTCAAGTCCATCATTGATGTGGCAAATAGCTGTGTAAGATGCAGACTACAGTATAGTCAGCTTGTAATTATCATAAAATAACCCCTTTATTGACTACACTGCATGTACACCATACTCCGTGGCATCTGCAATTTATCAAAGAACAGGTTTCATGATGGGAACATTTTTAATTGCCTTGATTAAAATAAATAAAAAATATATACATTTAATTTTACTTCAAATAACTATGTAAAAGACTAAATGAAGGAACATTACAGGAACTCACAGTGAGAGATCGGCAGATGCTTGTGGGCTGAGCATGGGCTTCACATAGCAACTGAGAGGAATTGGACTTACACCTTCAAATACAGAAAAAATATTAACAAAGACAGAAGTAACATCAGGATTTTAGGTTAAACATTATATGAATGCAATGAATATTTTGTTTTTATTTTTTTGTGATTCTTTTAAACTTTTTGCAGTTGATTTGAGAATCCCTGCAGTGATGGATAACATGCACACTAATGTTCAAAAGTTTGGAGTCAGTAAAATATTATGTTATTGTTTTTGAAAGAAATCTCTTATGCTCATAAAGGCTGCGTTTATTTGATCAAAATACAGTGAAAACAGTAATATTTCATAGTTAGATACAATATTAAAATAACCTTTTTCTCTGATATGATTTATTCCTGTGATAGGAAAGCTGAATTTTCAGCAGCTTCATTACTCCAGTCTTCAGTGTCACATTATCCTTCAGAGATCATTCTAATATGCTGACTGCTGCACAAGAAAAATATTATCAATTATGAAAAAAAAAAAATTTGAGCAAACTCTTAATACTTTCAGTATTTTTGGATGAACAAAGTTGAAAAGGATAGAATTTATTTGTAACAAATCTTTTGCAACCTTATAAGTCTTTGCTGTAACTTTTGATCATCTTTATGCGTCCTAGCTGAAAGCATTATTTCTTAAATAATAATAAATAAAAACTCTTACTGACCCCACACATTTGAACAGTAGTCTCTCAGATTTCATGAGTTATTACACAAGAAATACAAAAACATTTAAATCATTTTAAAGGACGTATAGCATATCACACCACTGAAACTATTTAACGCTTCACGGTAACTACCCATAAAAGTGTACAGATTTTGTTTGTGTGTGCTGTATTTAATTACCTTTCGAGTATTTGTGACACTTGCCAGTGAAAATGTACAAGGACCAGTTTGGCTACAGCTGGTGACACCTGAGGGAGAAAAAAACATCTCTCTGTACTGACAGACTAAACTCCATGAACTCAAGAGAGGAAAACCAAGGTCTAGCTCGGATCAAGGAAACAGAACCGGAGCACACAACGTTTTTAATAATTTATTAATAAAAACCGACTAATGTTTCGACGCTCATGCATCGTCTTCTTCTTCGGACTCTGAAGAAGACGATGCATGAGCGTCGAAACATTAGTCAGTTTTTATTAATAAATTATTAAAAACGTTGTGTGCTCTGGTTCTGTTTCCTTGGTCCGAGCTAGACCTTGGTTTTCCTCTCTTGAATATTGTGTCCTGTTCTGTGAGCACCAACCAGGCTGAAGCGCAAGTGACTCCCTTCTATAAACTCCATGAACTGTCTGAACAGTTTATAGTTTGAAAAGATACACAAATACACAGCTAAATATTGTCAGCCAATAATTAATCTGCTAAACGTTGTCACTCATTCGGTCCCTCACCTTTAGGGCACTAGCTACATTGTTGACTTGTTCAGTTAGTACCCTCTGGCTCTCCCTGTACGTCAAGCAATTGAATTGGTATTCTTCTGGGTCAAACGGTTCTTCTATCGCCACGTCATCATCAATTCCATCATAATAATCAGGGATGTCACCCTCTCCGGCGTCTTCGTCATCTTCGATTTCCTCGTTACTGTCTGAGGCTTGGCTACTCATATCCACAGACATAGCCCTCTGGGCCCGACGGTTCCCTGACTGAAAGTTGCTCTCCACCAATCAGCAGCTACTGAGCTGCTCCTCTCCACCTCCAACTGTTCCGAGAATCCCAGGGGGCCCTTTGGCTTTTAGCAGCACCGAAAAAAGCAGAAGAAATCACACTCCCCGTCACTCATGAGGAACCGGAGCAAGGGATGAGCTCAGACAGAGAAAAAAATACTGAAAGAGAGAAGAAAAACACATTAGTTGGTATCAGTCCTTCATACGTTGTGAGATTGTGCATTTCATTATTTTAAAGGATATTTAGCCTAAAAGCTTATACTCAAAATTAGTTGTTGACAAATATAAATTGTCTATACATTTCTTTACAAAGCTACAATTCTTATTTTCCATTTTAAAAATGGACCATCATGAAGGAATTTATTTTGAGATGATGACTCTACCTTTCCTACTAATTACACAGCTCTTTAATAAATACATGAATAGACACAAAATATTGATTTGAGTTTAAATGATTACAATATGTGAGAAGAAAGACTACTGTATTTGGAACTTGTGAAGAGTCTCTGATTGGTGGAGATTCTTCATGTAGATTATATATATATATATATATATATATAAATAATGTGGTCAGACGGCTTCAACAAAACAATATACTTTTAATTTACAACCTCACGGCAGATCTTGTCTTTAATTAAATTTAAATGACAAATTATTGTTCAAAATTCATTCTCTCTTCAAAAAACATAATGGGATTTTATTTCAGGTCTGTTAGTATTTACTAAGTCCAGTATTTACAGATCAACACACCTTGAAAAACTCTCTGAAGGTTGTACTTGTAGATGTTTGTCTCGGTTTTACCAGCGGCCAAGCATCTCTTTGAGCGAAAGACAATCATAACCTCACATGCAGAGCGGCTTAGCGTTCCGTTTTAACGGATTAACGTTACAAGGTGTACTGACAGTCCAACCGGACAGCAGGAGCAGGTGAGGCCGCGTGACCGCGCGCCTGATGATCACAGAGATCAGAGCTCCTGCTGATGTGATGACAGTCACCAATTCAATCGAATAAACATTTGGTGCAACCGTCCAGTCCGGTTCGGACCCCCACAGTCATGGGACGACATGAAGGTACAACGCATTCGCGCACCGTCTATCCCTAGCATTCCAGCAGGGCTATAAAAAGAGCACGACTTAGAGTGCCGTGCATAATATCACGCTCAGCTGGGTCACGGATCATGGTTTAAGTGCGTAGGGTTGATCAAGGACTGCAGACTCACGGTACTGACAGTGCTGGTTCTGCTTTGTTTACTCCGTGTGAATCGGACCGCAGCAGCTGTTGCTCCTCTCTAGATCAGCAGCACATATGTATGTTACAGCAGCGCGATCGATGCGCAGAGTCTCTCTTTCCCGCTTTATCCCTCGGAACATCTATCGTTTCACTACGCATATCCCGCAGTTTAAAGTGCACATAGTCCAACTAAACTTGTTTGAGTGAATGCAAGGGGTATTTTGGTGTCTGCTTTAAGGGCTTTATTTGCAATCATCCGCCAGCGCACACTCCAGCTCGGGGATTCGTATGTAAACAAGGCCGTTTTGGTTCGCTCGCCAAAGCCGCTGCACTGATCGTTCAAAGCCCCCCGTCGCACCCAACATACTGAAATTACTCACCTCCCGGACCGACACAGGCCACACTTCGAGACAGGCTGAAGAGAGATATTGGGACAAAGATCCAAGCAGTTCGCTTAGATAAGTCTTAGCAGAGCTGAAGATCGGAAGTACGGGGGGGATTCTAGAGCGGCGTCACTTCCGTGTCCGAGCGCGAGGCTGTTTTTTTGTGTCTATTTTTCATTTACTGTCTATGGTTTTCAGCTCCGTTAGTGAGGAGGTGCCCCACAAACACACACACAATCACTTATACTCAAAACTGACATACATACTCGAACGCTCGTGCAAATGTAGGTCAACAAAACAAAGGCAAACAAAGAAAAGCGCAAGTTCATGGTCTAAAAACCTTTATCGAATAAAGATAAAAACAAAAACGGAATATAAAGTAATAATTAAAATGTGTTATTTTGTGTATTTCAGACTTAAGTTAAGAAAAATAACTTTTGGCACATATATGTATATAAAGTCAAAGTGCCTTTTGGATGTACACTACACGCATATTTGAACATGGAGATTCTTTGCTATGATGGAATTAAAGCCTATAAGCTTTTTAATATATAAAAAAGGGATTTGGCCTTCAATATGACATGCTCAAAGATTGAATTCCATACAGTACTCCTTCTGTAATATCATGGTCAGAAAATGTAAAAGTAGCATTTCTGCTACAAATAATTTACTCAAACTTCCTGTTTCAATAGGAAATGTAAATCCAGGAAATTAACTATTTGGGTATTTAATGCTTTGCAAGCATTTTTTTTTTCCTTTTTTTTTAAATGGATGTTTTAGATGGATGTCAGTGATTCAAAATCCAATCATCAATTGCTGGATAGATCCGCAACCAGCCCATTAGACCCTGATGTACATCACGATTTGGATGAGAAGATCTATCGTTCTTTCTCTTTCATTGCACCTTTAATATTACTTACTAAAGTTGCATGAAACTTCAAGATCATTTAAAAATCATGAATGATGTGCTGCTGTTTTCCAATTCATTGCCAAAAGTACTTTTCTGTGACTGACCAGGTGCCACTTAGAAAGAGTGAATGACTTTCTGGATCTCATAGTTGACAGACACAAAAACTCCAGCAAACCAGATGTTTTATTTGCATGTTTTTTTTTTTCAATACCATGTTCTATAAAAAATATGTATTTTGATACAAAAACAAATGTACAGTCTGAAAACATAAATGCGTGATATTTTCAAAATTCCCTGCATATGGAGCTATTGCAGTTATAAAATGTTGGGTACAGTGATGTAGATCTAAGAGATACACAGACAATACAAGCTTATAAATGCAGAAAAACATTTAAAAGGAGGATAAGAAATGTGAAATAATAACGGGCCGATTTAGTCAAACTTTTTCAAAAGGGAAGAGATGTTTCTGCTCTCCACGTTTTTCTCGTTTAGTTACACGCCTTACAATCTTTTCCTCTTGTTCCTCTTGTCTGTTCTGTGGCCATGAACTAGTCAGAGAGGGTGGAGCTGTCTGAGCCCCGCCCTCTTCCTCCTCATCTGAGGACAGGCCTTCTTTTTCTTGCTTAAGCCCCGCCCCTGATGCCAGCCCCTGCTGCCCATAGCGACGCTTCAGCCTCTCTTTTATCAACAGGCCTTTGACCAGTAGTGTCCAGTTAGCCACCACGCGCTTTTCACGTTTCTGTTAAAAGATTCAACAATAATATTTACAAAACGCAAATTGTTCACTCTAAAATCAAAAGTACTATTTTCTAGACAAAATATTTCTTCAGTGTTATGTAAAGTTGACACATTTTTGTAAAAATTTAGTTTTTCAGATGGCGATGCTGTTGTGAAAAACAACATTATTTACAAAGAAAGAACTTCAAAAAATCCACACACACCTCTTGTTCTTTCTTTTGCTGGATATCTTGCTCATTTTCCCAAGCTTCTTTTAGGATTTCTTGGTGTTCTTCACAGACGATATAGCCATCGTTACTGAAATATATTGAGCCAATTAAATTACAGAACACACCTTCAAACATTTATATGCACACTATTTATGCACATTATACTCTTGTTTTATTTACTATGTATAAAATCAATGGAACAAGCACTGGTCATTTCTTACAGAATGAGAAACACTGAGGGGCCTTTTACAAGAAAACGTTTTCAGCCATTAATGGGAAACTTATGTGTTTTGACTGTTCGTTTACACGACAACAGTGTCTGGGGGACTGAAAACTCATATTTTTGAAAACTGGTTTAAAAGTGCAAGTTTTTGAAAATTGCACTGTTATTGTTTCCATGTAAACACCCAATATGGGAATATTTGAAAACGTGACGTCGTACGCGTGCATAGTTTGTGTTGACTTTAAAGGCAAGCGCGAACAAACATACACAACAACGGCGGAGTACATGGTACTGTTGTTGCTGCTCAAGAGGCCATTTTTTGGCCATTTTCGTCAGTTTTCGCTGATATGTGTAAACGCAAATTGTGTTGAAAACGTTGTTGTGTATACGTGAAACTTTATAAAAACGCAAGGGAAAAACATACAGTTTTTGACTATATCCTTGTTGTGGAAACGTAGCCAGAATGTGAAACTGCTGTGGAATGTGACAGTCATGGCTGGACAAAATGTGTACGTCGAAAAAGATAGCTTTCATCGTATTCCACCAGGTTAGGACATATTAGCACAAACACCTGAAGGTACTCAAACTTACACTGCATGTGCAAATCCACAATGGTAGTCAAAACCCGTCACTGCTGTAGCACAATCTATGTTCAGTTTTCGAGCCACTCTGTGCAGATTTGGCAAACGCAGGTGAACACATCCTACTGGTAACATGCATGACTTAAACATGTACACGTTCCCGAACTCATTACGTGGTATCTGAAACATACAAACACATAAGTTCAGATCAGCACTCCAGGAAATATGCAAATAAGTTTATTATTTTTATGAAAATAATTTGAACTCACTTTGCCATCAACTGCAATCGGAGGCTGGTACTCTTCAGTTTGCCAGACTCCAAAAAGAGGCAGATCTTTGACATCTTTCTGCTCGGACATCATCCTGGCTTTACGAGAACGGTTGGAAAAACCAAGCACCATCTGACAGACATTAACTTAAAAAAATCAGCTTTAAAAAAAACGTTGTGTCATTTATTAAAAAAAAGGTCAAATACACATGAAAAAAAACATTTTAAATCATGACCAGAACAGACCTTGTATGGCTCCTCTCCCAGTCGAACGGTTCTTGCTTCCTTCAGCCAGGTATCTCTAGAATGAAGCGTGTGCACACAGTCTCTGAAAGTAAATCATAACATCATAAACACAAATGGCTTGCATTTGTATTTGTTCAAACATCTCAGATTTAAGGATGGTTTTTACTGTATTGAATTTTTTTTTGTAATTTAAATAATGCTAAAATGTAATAAAATATAAATATTGGATAAAACTAACTTTAAAAAAACTAAAATGAAATTTAGAAATGTTGCCTTGGCAACTAACTCAATTTAATAAGTTTAAACTTAAGTGCTAAAATTCTACAAAAATTACAAGAACAACAACAACAAAAAAGACTAAATAAAAAATGTAAACAAACTAAAAAAAGAAAATGTTCAATAAAAATAAAATATAATCCAAAATATTGATAAATAATATGGTAGTACATAAATAATACTAAAATAACACTGACCTAGATAATCTTAATAAATACTATAAAAGTTATGTGTTAAATGTAACCTTTAGCAAATCCTAAACTCAATATCAATACAGTACTCAATATTATGATGCCTAAATTGACTTAAATCATTTAAAATGTTTTAGTTTCAGATTTGAATGTTTTATTTTTAATTACTTGAGATGAAATGGAATAGAGTTTAATATCAGCCATTTACTGTTTTTTTGATCATAACATGAAAATAATTAGCGATTTATCTGCTATAATATCTTTTTCAAATCAAACAGTTTTTGTAAAGCAGATTTACACAGGAATATTCATCCATCTTTAAAGCTGTGCATTATAACGTTGTGATGCCATATATTCCCTTGTAGCATACAAAGTATAAAGAGTTTACCGTGAATAGACTGGCTCTCCTCTGCAGTACCCCAGGACAGCGGCTGTAGAGGGGTAGATGGCCTCGTATTTTAGCAGGTGCCTCTTTAGTGCGTACAGTGGATGGTTCTTGTATTCTGAGACGGATGTCGGCAAGGGCTTGTCCAATAACTTTGCCTGCATCTGTGGATCAGGAGCACAGGTGAGACATACAGTACACGTCACGTGTGATATAGATACATTAATGTTTACACTATCATTCAAAAGTTTAGGGTCAGTAGGTTGACGAAAAATTATTATGGTTACCAAGGCTGCATTTATTTGATTTATTAAAAGATAAATAAAGTAAAAATAGTAATACTGTGAAATATATTTACAATTTAAAATAACTGTTTTCATTTTCAATACGTTAAAAAATGTTATTTATTCTTATGAGGGCAAAGCTGAATTTTACTGAGCATACTGATTTGGTGTTCGAAACATTTCTTAATAACACATAAAAATCAATGCTAAAAACAGTCATGCGGGTTACAAATTCTGTGATTACTTTGATATACTGTTAAGGATTCTTTGATGCATAAAAATAAATATAAATATAATAAATATATTTATATATATATTTAAATAAATATATTTTTGTGACATGGACAATGTCTTTTGTTTTCCATTTCCTTTTGATCAGTTTAATATGTACTTACGGAATAAAAGTATTATTTCTGACTCCAAACTTATGAAGAGAACTGTATCACACATACCTCCTGATCCTCCTTCTGTCCTCTTTCAGCATCTGGAGACTTGTAGAGCTCCATGGTCTCCTCCCACCATTCTGAGTCGACCCGTCTTCGGCGTGATGATGTCAGCCACGTGGGGTCATACCTGCTGCTAAGATCTTTCAGGTACCCTTCGTCATCAACAGCCACCACGTAAGTGATTGGCTGAGTGGCCTGATGGGAGCAGAGCTGCGGCTGGCCAACACCTTGATCCACATCAACACACACCCACTTCCCTGTACTTTCCAAATAAACCTCCAACCACTCATCCGCGCCTTTCTCCTCCTTTCTTTTACGTCGTTGTTTCTTCACCGGTTTCTCTTCCTCTTCTTCATCCTCTTCACTTTCCTCCTCTTGTTTGACCTCGCTCGACCTCCGAGGAGCCCGACCTTTTCCTTTCACCTTTGACTTTCTGCATACTTTCATAGCCCCATCAGAGTCTTCACTGTCGTCCTCATTGGTTGGTTGAAAGTCTTCCTCACTCTGCTTCTCCTCTTCCTCGCTGCTGACTTCTTTGTATGACACTTTTGAAGCTATACTTCTTCTTCGGCTGTTTTTGGGTTTCTGTACCGCCGCAGCCTCTTTCTCTCCTCCTTCCTCTTTCGTTTTCTTTCTCTTTCCACCTCTTCCCTCTTTTACTGCAGCATTATGGGCTGATGATGGGCGTTTGGTTCCAGGAGATATCTTGGGCTTCTCAGACTCATCTTTTTCTGGAGAGCTCTTGGTAGGTGTGGTCTTGTTCTAAAAACAATAAACATGCACAAGCCATTAAAAATACAAAGCAAGAATTTGTACAAAAGAAAAATGTATATAATAATAACTCAAAGTCACCTTGCTAGCAGGTGGTGGCTTCAGAGGAAGGGGTTGCAGTGACAGCACCAATCGACAGAAGAGTCGCAGTGACCGCAACACCATTAAGAACAGCTACAGGAAGTGACATCACAGATCAGAACCGAACTTAAAAATGAAAAACATTACACTTCCATTCAAAGGTTTGGTGTCAGTAAGATTTTATTTAAAGAAATAGTTTTATTCAGCAATGGAGCATTAGATTTTTAAAAAAAATGACTTTCTTTTGAGTCCTGAAAAAAACTTTCTTGAAAAATATTAGTCAATATTTGAAGTGGATCAAAAGCTTTCATCAAAGTTGTCCTAAAACCTAAAACTAAAATGTGTTCTTGATTAACTTTTTTGATCCATTTCAAATTTTGACTACTGTAACAATAAAGTGTAACAATATTTCATGTTATATATATATATATGCAGCCTGTCAAAGTAAGTGAGATCTCCCTCACATAGGTCATCTCCTCATGGTCCCTGGCTGATAAACAGCCAATTCGCCTTTCCAGCACCGCGCTCAACTCCACCCCCTTCTCCTCAGGTAAGGCAGGGTTTAATGTGAATGTCATTTGAAACCTGGCCAAGGTCACGCCACAAAAAAATGATTAATTTACACACAATAAAGAGATCATCAATACCCCATTTGCATAAAGCACAGGAATACTTGATTGATTGTTGACTTTTGAGACATTTTTGTGGTTTGTAAATTGCGAACCGCATGATACTCACCCTCATCTGGTTCCAAACCTGTATGATGATTTTTTTTTCTTTGGAACACAAAAGAATATATTTTGAAAAACGTTGGTAACCAAACAACAGTGAAGCCCAGTGACTTCCATTTCATTGACATATAACGAGGCATTTCTCATAATATCTTCTTTTATATTCCACAGAAGAAAAATATCATACACTTTTGGAACATCACGAGGATAAGTTAATATTGACAGAATGTTTATTTTTGGGTGGAAGATCTCTTTAACAGAACAAGTGGAATAGATTTAAGAAGACAAACCAGGCGTACCATTTGAGAAGCCCCTCCAGGAAGCCACTGTTTATGCGTTTTGTGGCAACTGAGGTAAAGTGGGCAGGCAGTATTGACAAAACAATAGCCAACAGGTCAGGCTCACAGCACAGTCTGCTTCGGAATAAACCGCCTGCCAACAAGCAGAGAAGGTGAACCTGTTTGACAGAGTAAATAAGAAATCAAACACCAGTACAATAAAAGCAATAAAATATGACCAAAAAACTAAGATTGAAGAATATAACATATTATTGCAATAAACACAGATAGAATATATTTTTAGATATTGTTATACTTTATTATTTAAATGTTTGGGATCACCAAGACCTTTTTATAGAAATGACTCATTTTATTCAGAAAAATCTGTAATTACAAAATTTGGCAGTAAAGTCTTCACATGATGAAAAATCCATTTAAAAAAATGCTGTTCTTTTGGACTTTCTATTAATCAAAGAATACCGAAAACGTATCACAGTTTTCACAAAAATATCAAAGAGTACAGCTGTTTTTAACAAAATAATAAGGAATGATTTCTGAAGCATCATGTGACAATGAAGACTGGAGTAATGACTGCTGGAAATTCACAGGAGTTAATTAAATTTTGTAATTTGTAATAATAATAAAATAATGTTATCTGTATAGATTTAAATTAAATGTAACCTTGGTGAGCATAAAATACTTCTAAAAACTTTAACAGACCCCAAACCTTTGAATATTAGTATGTGTATATATATATAGTTGATTTTGCTGGAGATAAAAACTACAACAGAAACACACACACACACACACACACACACACACACACACACACACACACACACACACCTTGTGGGTATCCACCAGCAGTTCCTTGTTAAATCGTTTCATCATTCGACGAAGGTAGGTTTCAAACTCTGCTTTCCTTTTCTCCCTGGAAACAGTTGTCATGGTGTTATGATTTTCCTTCTTATCTGTCTGACCATCACCGCTCCTCTCATGAATGCGACTGCAACTATCTTGTGGGCATTTACCACATTAAAGAATTTCATCACTTGGCAATCTGCCCCTTGTTAAACTCTCGATCACAAACACTCACTTCCTCTGCCTCTTGCGAACCATGTCTGGAGTCTCGATCTCAATCTCCACAGGTTTTGACACAACTGCTAGTTCAGCTGAGTCCACAGGACCCAGCGGTTCTGTCATTTCTGAGAAAACACACCGTTCAAACCAGCCACACAGTCAGTGTAAAAGACATGACAGCACAGAGGAAAGTTACTCAATCTAAACACATGTCTGATTACTAATGATTCACAAAAACACTATGTACCTTCCACTTCCTCCCAGTCGTCCTCATCCTCACTCTCTTCCTCATCTTCTTTGACTTGTTTTGATGGTGGTGAGTGTTCACTGAGCATGGGGCTCATCTCCTCAGCGTGGTCACTCATTTCCTCTGGCTCTTCGGTTTTCACTTCACTGTCCTGGAAGTATTTGCTTGTTGTCTCATCAGAGGAATCTCTGATCTTTCTGGATGCACGAGATGCCACCCTGGAGTTTTTGCGGTTGTTTTTGTCCACCATACTTTTTTCTGAAACAAACAAACAAACAAACAGGTCATGGATCACAGCATAATAAAGATGTACTACAGTGCAGACAGCAGATCATTCACTTATGTAGAATAATTACTCTTTCATTATTATTATTATTGTGTTTTTTTTTTCAATTGACAGTTTTCAACAGTATGAAATAAATCTCTATATAGTTTAGTGGGAAATGAAAATAATCTGTTTATATAAAATATTTAATAAAAAATATTAAAGTATTATATATATATGCACACATAATATTTTTCTAATTTGTATCTGTGTTAAAGACTAAACGATAAAACTAAACCATAAGACAATACATTTACTAGAATTAATATAAACATTGACTGGAATAAAACAAATGATATATATTAACTTATCTCTCCTGGCTAGTTGCAAGGCAATATTTCTCAGTTTAATTAAGTTTAACTTGATGTACTAAAATAACTAAAACTGAAATTAAAATAAAAACTACATATATTTTTGTTTAAAACTACTAGCCACTACAGCTACTTAAAAAGACACAACTAAATTCCTAAATCTGATACAGAATGTATCTAAAATTACAATGAAAATGGATGTTTAAAATTAAAAACCTGATTCAAAATATGAAGAAAATATGAAATTGTCTATTATTAATTGTCTAATACACACACACACACACACACACACACACACACACACACACACACACACATATATATATATATATATATATATATATATATATAGGAAAGGGTTATGTCACAATAGGAAGAACATTTTTGGGGGGTCAGTCATTAAAAAGTCTGAGGACCTCTGGGACAGAGTACTCAAATCCACTCTAAAGTGCCCAAATCACACATCTGATCCCAAATATGTACGCTGGACACGCCCCCATACACTCATCAATCATACATTGATGGAACATTCATTGAACTGGAGAGGGGCTGTTTTGTGTTTTCGTTTAAGTGCACCAGTTAAGAACAAGCTACACAAGAGAACTCAAGCGAGAGTCTCTGCACACCTGCACACTGCAGCTGTCTGCATCCACTGCGCTACATCTGAACTATTACAGTTCATTCATTTAACATTGACTGTTCAACTGCAAAGCTGCATTTTAACTCAGCGACTAGTTTTGACTCTAGGTTTGATCATCAGCCAGACGAAGTTCATTTTTTGCAGTATAGATACCTTTAGTTGTTCGTGTTTTGGATGCTGGTCTGTTCTTTGCAATCTGCTTCGGTTTCTTTGTGTCGGTTTTCTGCTGTGTCTCTTTTCTCTTTGCCATTCTGCCACTGCTGAGAGATCGCGGATAGTTTCAGGATAAATTAACTCTGGTGTATTCAGAGAAACGGAGAGACCTGCGTTACACGTTAACTTATGTAATGTAACCTACAGACCCCTGTTACCCAACACAATCACTTCCCACCTTTCATAACACCGAAAAGAGTGCACTTTGCCTGCAGGAGATCAGAGCTTACGTCATATCCGCCTGAGTTGACTGGGTAATGTGAGGATTTAAACGCTAGGAGGCGTTCTTGCACAAGCTTCTTTTGCTGTCAGCAAGGTGATAATCATAACACATATTATATTATATTATATTATATTATATTATATTATATTATATTATATTATATTATATTATATTATATTATATTATATTATATATCATAAGACTAGATTAGATCATATATTTAGGTTGATAATGATTACCTAGTTCTAGTAGTTGATAATGATAGCCTAGTTCTGATTACACCAATAATTCAGCTAAATATGATAATTGTTTATTAATGTAATCAGAATTAGCTTGAACTAATATTTGGGTAATAGTAATTATCATTTATATTTAAACACGTAGGTGTGTATAAGTTGATAATAATAACTGTCATGCAAAACAACTCATCATGTAGCCTACTGTAATGTGAAAAATAATAACCTGTATTTAATGCTAATTTTAATTTTAAAAAATGTTGTTGCAGTACAGTAATAAGAATTTATCACTTTGAGAATGTAAATTACAAGTAAATTTTGAAGTAAAACATTTGGACACATTGGAGTAGACATTTCGTACTGTGATAAAGGTTGTTGTTTTTTTAACACAAACCTGTTAAATGGATCAATAAATGAACACACATAGACAACTGTAAAGTTATTATTTTATTACTTGACAGTTTCCCATTAAGTTTAAGATCTGAGGCCTGATGAGCACATGAGGAGACACAGGGAAGTGTGGGCTATTTTAAATATATACATATGATCACATTAATGATGTGTTGTGAAGGGCCTACTTGTAATCTATAGCACTGTAAAGAAGTGATAATATAAAACTGTGTGCTTCTTTATATTCAAAACTGATGCAGTTTGAATTATATAGGACATTAACCTCATTCAGTCAAGTTCATTAACGTTTGGGCTTGTGTTTAGGTGTGTGTGTAAAACAGCTGTTTTAGCGTCACTTGGCAGCAGATGTCCAGCCAGTGTGTGTGTGTGTGTGTGTGTGTGTGTGCGCGCCAGTGTGAGACTTCAGAGAACCGTCTGTGGACTTGATTGGCAGAGCAGAATCAGATATTCTCCCAGCAGCCAGCCAGACTCAATGGGCATCTGTGCTCAGACCGATGCCAGGACAGGTGTATGTGTGCCACATGATTGGCAAATGAAGAAAGCTGTTGGCACCAAGTCTCCATGAAGACACAGTCCCCCAGCCCTGCATGGCTTCCATCCCTATATGAGTCCTGAGCACTCTCAGATAGGAATAAAAAGCCATACGGGGCAAAGAGCAACGAGCGACATCTCTTTCAAGCATTTACACACAATAACACAGCCTAATCTTTTTTTTTTTTTTTTCTTAACACAGAAAACGCAATTCCTCAGTTTTATGGTGTGGCGCGACCTCTAGTGGACGTGTACAGTATTACAAGTCTGCCGTGCTCTTCTATCGCAATGCAATAGTCGTCACCACTACCGATGTGACCATTACAGGACAATCTTTCCCATTCAACATCGACAAAAATAACGTCACATCCCCAAACTTAAAAAAAAAATAGCGCTAGATTTCCACTGTGGGAATTAAATGTCCACGCCAAAGTGTGAGAATATAGGCTACCGCCGTTTTGTGAATTAAATATTTAACATTTTCGTTAATGTAGGCAAACCAATTCATTTTGAGGTTAATGGCAATAGTCGATACATTTATAATACAGATCTCCGGCACATGCACCTGTTGTCCAGCCATTGCGATGTCTGAGAGTAAAAGGGGAAATGCTGGCGAGTCTTTTCTTTCCAACATAAAAACGCGCAACAGGAGGACCGGGCTACAAACCGACAAGCCACTCTGCATAGAAAAAAACTTGTAAAATAGATCACATACAAGGTAAACGGTATAAAAGGAAAACTATAAAGCGCGATGAAGGTCGAGCTGTGTTCTTCGGCTGCTGACGTGCGGGTCGGTGCGTAAAAACTAGCGGCGCGAGTCGTCACCGTGTCATACATGACATTAGAATGACCAACGCATGATGATGAAACGACTGGAAACGTCCGTGTGACATTCCTGCAACACTTCTGTTCACTACACACTGGCGGGCTACTATGGCAAGCTGAATTAACATTTAATTCATGATACTGAACTGTCTCATAGGGATAGTTACTGTATGATAACTAAAAAAGATACCTACTATATAATGAGTGGTTAAAACTAGTAAAGGTGGATCCGTACCACCATCAAATTTAAGTAGTTTGAAAATACAGCTGCTATCTGAAACATAAATCTTAATAGGTTTTAAATAAAAAAAATGTGTAATTTGTTACCAATGACAATGGAATACTACATGTCACTCGGAACAGTGAGGAATACAAAAATAATTACTAGAGACCAATTTAAATAGATTATAATCAGTAGCCTATAGGAATACATATGTTACAGCAGAACCTATCAAAATAATAATTAACAAATGTAAAATAAGGCAGTAGGCTTCTCTCCATTAAATTAATAAATTTAGTAATAAAAAAGGTATTAGCAATATAATAAAAAAATACTAATTGCTACAAATTCTAATTTTGTTAAATTTGTTTAATGTTAAATTTGCGTGCCATACTAGTACCTGCTTTTCTGTTTTAAGTTTGACGTAGCCTCATTTTTCTCGAGTTTGCCCTGTAAGAGATAAGTGAGTCAGACAGAGATACCCTTGATCGATAATATCAGTGACCGGATGAGAAGAGCCATGGCGCAGCAGTCTGACAGGAGAGGGATGATGAACTGCTCCAGACTCCGGAGGGATAAAGTCTGCGATACAGAAGCGGCGGATGAGAAAAGTTAGCGGAACAGCATTCTTCATTCTAAAGCACGTCATCCCGACCCAAATGCCCGTGTTTCCAGCTCCAGTGCCTCAGTTCGGATGACCACGAATAGGTATCGGTAGTAGCGACTGTGAGCCAGCAGGTGGATGTCGCCTCGTCCAATCAGAGCGCCGCTTTCACGGGGCACAGCAGCGTCAGTCAGGCAGGCAGCCGCTCGCAGTTTGAGCAGCGTTGTGCAGCTGTGCGCTCCTCCATTCACTCTCGCGCAGACAGAGGCGAGGGGGCCGCCGCGAGGAGGGGTGGGGTGCCGACAGGCCCCCTCCCCCGGATCCAGGACGACCAATGGCAGGCGAGCAACGAGAACAGAAAGGACATCATACCTGAGCACGAGACCAACCTGCGTGCGCGCGGGGGATTTCCCCCCCTCATCTGTAACAGAAGCGCGCGTTAATAAAGGGCTGCGGCCGCTGAATAGGGCCTTTTTTAACCCTCTTTTCAAATACCGCCAGAAAGCAGTTTCTTTCTGCTTCGTAAAGTAGAGGAGAGGCATTGGGAGAGCCGAAAAATATTTGTGTGTGTGTGTGTGTGTGTGTGTGTGAGAGAGAGAGAGAGAGAGAGAGAGAGAGAGAGAATGTGTGTTTGTGGCAGCTCTCTACTCTTCCTCCATCTTGCTCCTTCATTCTAATGAACACCTCACCAGGACATCCTGCACTTGCTCTGTCCTTCCCTCCCTCTTTGCTTTCCCAAATCTGTGTGTGTGTGTGTGTGTGTGTGTGTGTGGTTCCCCTTTTGGTACTTTGTCAGGAGTCCGTTCCTGTTGGTTGTCCTAACAACACACTGTAGACTCAGGTCCTTGAGACAAAAGACAGCTCCAAGTGTCTACTGAGAGAAGAAGAAGGGGGCCCTTCCACTGCCATTTGGAGGGTTCACTGCCCTCCTTCTTTTCTCCAGCACATTCCTCAGCGTTTCCTCGCGCCCTCTCTCCCCTTGCCCCTCCACTGCTGTCTCCCCTGAGTCGAGCGGGACACATCACTGTGGATCGGAGAGGGAGGGAGAGATGGGGTCGAAGCCGTTTTTTGGAGGCAGAGGGTTTCTTTTCTTCAGGCGATAGCTTAGCCATTCGAGGCAAATGTCAAATGATGTCACTCTTCTTCCATCCGCAGTTGTTTTTGTTGTTTTGCATTGTGCCCAGAGACAAAAATAATTATGTTGGCACAGAGGCAGGAAGAGGCTGCCTCGTACTTCCATTGCCCATTGGGATAAACTTGATGCTTTTTTGAAGTGAGTGGTCTTGGGATCTTAGGGGGCAAAGAAAGAAAAAAGAAAAAATATATATAAGAAAGAAAGAGAGAATACTGAACTAACTTTATGAATTTTATTAGGAATCCTAAAGAGCTAATTTAATTCAAATTAATTGTATTATTTAGCACCTTTTTTTCAAGTAACAGCTTAATTATTTTACTTTATGAGTCGAAAGCACTAACAACTTTAAAGGGATAGTTCACGGGAAAAAAATCTGTTATTCTCACCTTTCATGTCATTCCAAACCTGTATGACTTTCTTTCTTCTGAGTATGACAAAAAAACAAAGAGAAGTCTTGAAGAATCTTGGCAACCAAACAGTGATTTGGACTATACGGACTTCTACGAATGACAAAAACAAAACAAAACAAAAAGAATATCTCTCAGAATAGAGAAAGAAAGTCATTCAGGTCTGGAACAACAATAGGGTGTGCAAATTATGATAATTTTCATTTTGGGGGGAGCTATCTCTGAAATTAAAATGCGAGAAAACAAGAAATAAAGCACACAAGAAAAACACTAAACAGTGGTTTCAAAAATAACAACAGCATAAATAAAGCCTGCAAACAGAGAGAAAAAAAAATCATATAACACCAGCTGCATAATTTATTCACAGACTGCAGTGCATGCTGGGAGCTAGCAAACTAAACAAATTAGCAACATTCTCCAATAAGAAACTGTTTGTGCAGACAACTCTGTTAGGCCAGTTGGATCAATATTTGGGTGAATAGCCTACTGCTGGTCCAGTGTGTGTTTTACACAGATTCAAAGTCATTCATTATTATCTGCTAGAAGTCCTGTAATGTGAAAAAAATATGATTCCTTTTTATCACAATGCTTTTTTGAACAATCTGTTTATTGAGATGTAACAATGTATGACAGTTATACAACAATACTGTAGTTACATCTTTTTTTTTTTGTCACCTTATAATAAAGTGTAACCATTTTTTTGTTTAGGCATTTTAATATCTATTTTTAAATAATAATAATAATAACTTTATCTATGTGACAAATCTATGTGAAATATCACACACTGATCCACCCAAGAGACACTGCCATAAAGACTACAGGATTAAAGAGCCCAGACACAATTGTGCATCTCTTTGAGGAGAATAGTAAGAATATTTTAAGAGGCTACATGCTTGAATGCCTCTGAAATCATTCTGCCAAAGAATGCAGGTGTTTGAAACATTTCTAAGTATTCAAACAAATCCGAAGAAATGCGAGTGGAAGCAATTGCTGGGAAGGACAAGCCTCTGTAATAGCCGTATTTACAGAATGCTGATCAGTAATTTGGTATCTGTCGATTTACCAGGCAGAGGAGCGTGGCTGTGGAAAACACTACCTGAGTTTCACAGCTGACAGTTGCACACCTGCATGTGCGATTAGACGGAGGGATTGTGCGAACAGCAGCGTCGGCCGTTGGAACAAAAAGAGGGACAGGAAAATCATGAGAGTCATCTGGTCTGCAGCGAGGCTCTCTGTCAGAATTCCACGCTCAGCTCTCTGGACGCCGCACCAGCACAACCACACAATGAACTGTATAATCAACTGGGATTTAACTAACAAAGAACTGCCGCCACACATGGGCACACATACACGCACACACACCGGGGAACAGACACGCATGGCACCTGAAACACACTCGCTCAAACACAAACACACAAACACACAGGCACAGCTGAAATAAGCATCTACTCACAGTTTTAGAAGCACTGAATCAGCAGCTAGACCAGTGCCAATAGTAAATGAGAACACAACTGCCCCCGTCTATAAAACACACTCACACGCTTTAATTAGTGGCTGATGTGATTTATTTAGGAAATTGCAGGTGTGGAGCTCTTTGTATACTTGTGATATGGATGGCTGGGTAAATTGAGCACAGTGTGTGTGATGTGAATGGCTGGCTGAGTTGTGTGTGTATGTGAGCATGAGGTGTGAGTCTGATAGGGGGTCCAACAGCTCTTTGATCATGACAGCCTGCAGAAGAGAAGCTCTGACAGAGCTCTGCAACCCCTCCCACCCCCAGCACTCACACACACACACACACACACACACACACACACACACGTAAACACTATTTTCAGTACTTTAAATTTTATATCAGCCATTTTATATTTTAGTAAACACTCCCACCATACGAAAGTAACCATCCGTGCGTGTTTATTTAGAGCGAGAGGAGCATGATTGTTGGTAACGTCTGTTGTAGATTTCTGTCAGAGGTTTTCTGTTAGGGTTGAATTTCCAAGACCATCCGCTCATTCACTCAAGGGTGAAATCTCTGTTTCTTATCTTTTTATCCAGAAACATTGGGAAAGCTCTGTTAACTCGGACCCTAGAAGCAGTAGATATTGAAATTCCTGTTCAAAGTAGTAGTGAGCTCAGTAGGGAAAGATTTCGACCCTATTTCTATTGTATGAAGCCCCATATGTAACAATTGAGAAAACAACAACAAGAAGATATGGAAGCCACAAACTGGTCAACAACCCTGCACTATTAGCCTACTGAAAACAAAAATAGTATGTAGAAGAACAAATCTATATTGTGGCCATTGATTAAGAATTCATTCCAGAGACCACACTGTATACTGATGTGTTCTCTGCTTTTAGTTAAATCCTTATGGCATTGTACTAATTTGTTCTTGTACAAATTCATTCTCTCATTTTAGTTAAACTGAAGCCCCATTATAGTTCATGAAGTGTAGCTGAACTGTACTTTGTTATTTGTTCTTTCATATTATGTGGAAAACACTTAAAGTGCCTTAATTTACTGCACATTGAGTTTATATTCTAGGCTCATCCTTTTGCCTGTACAAAGTATGCATCATCAATAAAGTTTGTGCTAAATTTAGCCCTTTAAAATGTGTCTCACTACAAGGTATCACCACGTAGCTTTAAAGTCAGCATGAAATGATAATATCATTTAAAAAAAAATTTACTTGTAGTTTTGAATCAAAATGTCATAACTCATAAGTCACAGTATGCAGAAGCAGATCTGTTGCTACTTCTATTACTCTCCATATCTTGTTTTCAACACAATGCATTGTGACTTTCCCCCCACACTTTGAGCTCTGAAAATGCCAGGATGTGTCTCTGGGGAGACTCTTCGTTCTGGACTTACATTAGCAGTTTTTAACGATCCCCTCCAGGATAATTTCCTACCTTCTCTCGCTCTCCTTCTGTCTCAATCCTCAATTAAAGGACGCTTCATTGCCAATTCACCTACTGGATAAAGAGTTGCCAAAGCTTTTCACAACAGCAGCAATCTGTTAAAGTGTCCATAGAAACTGGTAATAACATTAACAGGGGCATAAAGCAACAATCAGTATACTGCTAGTTATGATAACACAGTGATCGTTATGCAGCTGCAAAAATAACAGTTGAACGGTGAGAGGTAATCAATACCATTTGAGGCCTTAGGCTACTGTCAACCATGTGCATCTCTCTCCCACTCTCTGTGTCCAGGTTATGGGGTAGCGGTGTGTGTGTGTGTGTGTGTGTGTGTGTGTTAGTCAGCGCGTGCGTGTGTTTTTGCGTGAGACAGGCAGCTCTTCCCGCTGAGTGGTTGTCATGGTTACAGCAGGGAGATGGAATGCGGTAAATATCTCAATTTCCCAATCAAACACACACACACATACAACATACACACACACACACACACACACACACACGTACTGATGGTCTTTTGGGAGAAAGGTCAGAATATGCCAGGAGACAGGAAAAGCCAAAGAGGAGTAGGCAGTAAGCGTGGCAGTGGTCTACATAAAAGTTTTAGTTTTTTTTTGCTTTTTGTTCATTCAAACACACTGAACCTACACAAGTTCTAATAACTTAAATGAAGCTTGAAATTTGAACAACAGAAAACATGAAAACATGATAAACCTCAGCACCTGTCCTTCAGCCAGCTCTGATGCTACTGGAACAAGTCTGCTAGCGCCCAAGGCGCTTATTAAAAAAAATTAAAAATCAAAAACCTTTTATGAAGCCAAACTAAACACAACTAACTTTGTTGAAATATTGAAGTATTCAAGTTCAGTTTAAGCACGGGTGTCCAGGCACTAGAGAGTTACTGATTGGACGAAATATATCAGTACATCCTAACCTTTGTCGGTGATGTTAGCAGGTTTTGTACAATTAAGCAGCTGTGTTTGCCAGTGTGTGCATGTAATTAGTCGCTAATGGCTGCTTGGGGGCTGAAATCTACCACTAGTAGTGTCAGCAGAGAGCTTTATGATTAGGTTTATGAAATCCTGATACACAATTAAAGACACCCAAACATTAGAGATTTTGCTAATTCTATTCCAAGTAACGAACAGGAGACGATTCCTATGGTGATCATATAAGAACTGCTCATCAAATTTTTTATGCTTATAGTCATCCTACATCCGAATTTGCCACCAGTAAAATCTGTCATGATACAACCATCATAAACACTACTGTTTAGAGTCTGTTAGAATGTGATACCCCTGTTCACCAAGGTTTCATTAGGTGACATATCATGAAAATCAGACTTTTTCCACATTAAAGTGCTATAATCAGGTCCCTGGTGCATCTACCAACCAAGACACGGTGAAAAAACAACCCAGTACATTTTTTGGTAAACCTTTCTCTGCAAGCTTGTGAAAAAAATGAGCCACTCATATTTTGCTCCCTCCGTTACATAGAAAGGGGATCTTATTATAATATCACCATCCCTTAATCTGCAAGTTTGCATCCATACATCGCTGGCATTGTGTTTTCACAAATGACAATGGGGTGCCAGTTCTAATGGCATGCACGGCAAAAGTGTGAGCAAAGCATGCTAACTGTTCTGTCTTTGGCTGCACAGATGAACACAGAACACTATTTAGAGTCCAAGTCTCAGAGGAGACAAGAAAGCAGTGGACTTATTGATTTATTTACTGTTTAGAACTGTATATAGGTCTCCTTTAAATTGGTCAAAATGAATAATATAAAGAAACATTTACAATGTTGGATTTTTTTGTAAGAATTTAAAATAAATGCTGTTCATTTGAAATGTCAAAATTAGATTTTAAAATATATCATAATATAACAAAACAGATGTTTTTTAAAAATCAAATAAGCATAAGAAACTGTGTAATTCCAATTAGCTATCTCTTAGAGTTTTAACAATGTTTGTTTATGGTTACTTTGGTATGGTTACTATTATTAATTCTTCTAATCTGAAAAGTTGGCAAAAGTAGTTACTACCTGTTATCCTGCCACCAAAAACTTTTAATTAAATGTGACAAGACAAAAAGAGCAGGAGAGAAACATATGGAAGGAGGACAAAAAACCGCGCGAGGGGGCAGATGAAGCAGATTTAAACAGGTGGGGAAAAAAACTGCAGAATAAAAAGCAAAGAAGTAAAAATAAATGTAAGGGAAAGCAAAAAAAGAAAAAGCGGGACTGGTCACCTGGAGATCCTTGGCCTGGGCTGAGCCATGGGGAGGTGGTAGCAGTCGTCATGGAGAGGGGCTCCGGTTGCCATGGTAACAGCTGGGCCGGGGGTCAGCGGCTAAGGGAATGTGTTTGCACACAGAAGTGCATGCTGGGAGGAAAATCCTGCTGGGTGTGTGTTTAAGTGAGTGAGTTTGAAAGAGAGAGAGAACGTTCTTAGTGGTCCCTTCAGAGCTGAAAAACCCCTGTGTTGCCATAACAAAGAGGAGAAATTAGTTTGGGGCTGTGAGGCAATTGTTGAAGCATTTTGTGAAGTTCTTTTTAGGTGCTAGATGAAATAATTTATTTCGATAAAACGGGAAGCACGGTTGTATACAAACCGTTTGCATTGCAATAAAGCAGCTCAAAATATTCAGTTTAAATCCAAAACCTGTTACATATGACAGATATACACATGACCCCATAAACACAAGGTTACCATAAAATTGATCTTCCTGAATGAGACTAGAATCTCCACAGACACAGATGCAGAGAACATACAGAGACCTTTAAATCGAAAGGCCATTTCTCCACAGACAGATGTCAGCAAGCCAGTAAACATGGATGTATTCACGGATGAAGGTTTCTTGATATCTGAAGAATACTGGTTCAGATGAATAGTACATTTAGAGTTCAATAGACTGGAACAGAATGTGGTGTTCTTTCTTTTGTGTCATGATGTTGCTTACGACAAATATAAATTCAGACTCATCTCTCTTTATCTTTTAAATTAAAAATGCAAAAAATCTAAGTTTCTGTGAGGTACTTGAGTGGGGGCAATTTTTAGAGGATTTTGAAGCAAATTCACTAATGTTCAAAATATTGGAGTTTCTCTTCCTCTCTCTCTCTCTCTCTCTCTCTCTTTCTCTCTCTCTCGCTATCTATCTATCTATCTATCTATCTATCTATCCATCCATCTATCTATATATATATAAATATGTATATATATATATATATATATATATATATATATATATATATATATATATATATATATATATATATATATATATATATATATACAGTGGGGATCGAAAGTTTGGGCACCCCTTGCAGAATCTGTGAAAATGCGAGTAATTTAAAAAAATAAGAGAGATCATACTAAATGCATGTTATATTTTATTTAGTACTGTCCTGAGTAAGATATTGTACATAAAAGATATTAACATTTAGTCCACAAGACAAAAAAATTGATGAAATTATTAAAATAACCCCACTCAAAAGTTTGGGAAACCTTGGTTCTTAGTACTGTGTTCTGTTACCTGATGATCCTCGACTGTCTTTCTGTTTTGTGATGGTTGTGCATGAGTCCCTTGTTTGTTCTGAACAGTTAAACTGAGCAGCGTTCTTCAGAAAAATCTTTAAGGTCCTGCAGATTATTCAGTTTTCCAACATCTTTACATATTTGAACCCTTTCCAGCAGTGACTTTATGATTTTGAGATGCATCTTTTCAGACTGAGGACATTTGAGGGACTCAAACACAACTATTTAAAAAGATTCAAACATTCACTGATGCTCCAGAAGGAAACAAGATGCATTAAGAGATGGGGGGTGGAAACTTTTGAACACGATGAAGATGGCCAAATTTTTCTTATTTTGTTGAAATATAATTTTTTTCTATTTAGTTCTGCCCTTCGTAAGCAACAGAAGATACTTGTATGTTTCCCGGTACACAAATTAAGTACAATTTACATTGATCTTCAAATTCCAAAAGTTTTTGAACCAAACTTATATTGAACCAAGAATACTTTGATGACAAAAAAGAGCATTTAACTTACTGCTTAAATACTCTCCAAACTCCGCCCACACTTATCATATTCAAAGGCATTGGGTTCATGGAGTCAAACACACAGAAGCACACACAAACTCTGTCTCACACTCTGGAGAGATGTTGCTCCCAGAGTCCAACTGTCTGCAGGAGATGCAGTGAGATGGAAACTTTAATCGCATTAAAAGAAAAACCTTCTCCTTTCATTTGGAAATTCCTCAGATTCCCCCTTTCTCTCCCACCCTCGTCCTTCTCCCTCTATTTTCCCAGTTCTCTCTCTTTCCGACCCTTCCCCTCCTCCTCCTGCATGCACTTACAGCCACTCCTGTAGCTCCTGAATATACCCCCCACCCCATCTGCTCCACCCGTGGAGGAATTACAATCTGCTCCTGTCTCGTTCCCTGTTTCGCTTCATCTCCCTCACTGTCTCCTGCTCTCGTTCTCTTTCTCTCTTTCTTTTCGTCCTGCTCCTATGATTCTGTGAAGCAGACAGATCAAAGGCTCGGCCCTCCTCTCTCCTCCAGAAGGTTTTGTCCCCACCTCTCTGTCACTCGCTCTTTGTGGACCTTTTTCCGGTTTCATGCCACGTTCAAACTCTCCTTTTGTCATCTGGGTCCGAAACACATTTACACAGATGGACACACAAATACACACACTCACACACAACAGGGATAAACCACCTGAGGAGAGAGAGAGATTTTCAAAGTCTGGGGGGAACCGGAGGAAAGTTCACCATTTAGGCTTTTACACTCACACAAAAACAACTACAACAAAGTTTCATGGACTGGAATATGATTTTTTGTTTTAATCTAAAGTGATTAAGTAGTAGTGATAATCATGTATCATATGACTAGTAAATGATAGGAATATAGCGAAACTCAAGCACAAAAATATAAAACACACTGGATCAAGCAACGCCATCAGAGAGCCTGTCATTTCCTTACAACTCAAATAATCACACGAGGGCAGTGCTGCACAATGTTAAAGTTTCGTCAGTTACTCGCCCTAAAACTGAATGACTTTTTTTTTTTTAATGGAACACAAACATATTTATGTATTGATGCAATTATAGGAAACATGGAGAATAAAACTTATATCTAACACATAAGCAACAGAGTTTCATGAAACTGATATAAACTGATATTAATGATTATAAATGAGTCGCTTTAAACTTTATTCCAGATCAATCCTTGCTCCTTAAACTTGCACTGATAGTACATTACTGTAACATGTAACTTGAAATGAACCCAGAACCTAAAAGGGCCTTATAGGTAAGTAATGATATCAGTTACAAATTATCATTACTTACCTATAAGGCCCTAAATGGTTTAGCTCCAGCGTACCTAACTAGCCTTCTACCACGTTACAACCCATCACGCACCCTAAGGTCACAAAACGCTGGACTTTTGGTAGTTCCTAGGATAGCAAAGTCCACTAAAGGAGGTAGAGCTTTCTCACATTTGGCTCCCAAACTCTGGAATAGCCTTCCTGATAATGTTCGGGGTTCAGACACACTCTCTCTGTTTAAATCTAGATTAAAAACACATCTCTTTCGCCAAGCATTCGAATAATGTATCTTTTTAATTGTGAGTGTAGTTGCATTTGTTCAAAGGTGCATTTTTATTCATTAACTTGGGTTAAACTAATGTTACTTTGTTGGATCAGCAGCTATGCTAATGATGTCTGTATTTTGTTTCTATGTTTCGCCACGGGATTTACATCCCGTGGTAACTAGGATTTACACAAGCTCCAGTCTGGATCCAGAACACCTGAGAAGAGATGATGCTGACCCTCAGAGGACCCCAGATGATGCTACCTTGAATCAACAAACAGAACTAACAATTATTGCTAAATGTGTCACTGAATCATATAATAACTTAATTAATAATATTGATAGTTCATCGTCTAGCTGACTACGTCTTGTATTATTATTATTATTATTTTTTTTTTTTCTAAAATCCTGTCAAATGTGCACAAACTACTAGCTACTACTAAATATTGTAGAAACATAATTTTCTGTAAAGTTGCTTTGTAACGATTTATTTTGTAAAAAGCGCTATACAAATAAACTTGAATTGAATTGAATTGAATTGAAAAGGGGTTTGTGGTTGAGGTTTATATTAAAGGGACAGTTCACCCAAAAATGAAACTTTGATGTTTATCTGCTTACCCCCAGGGCATCCAAGATGTATTGACTTTGTTTCAAACCAAGATTTTTAACTGAAACAATTGCAGTCTATCAGTCTTATAATGTAAGTGGATGGGAATCACGGCTAAAACATTTTAAAAAAAACATACACAAACAAAATCAAATGAAACCCTGTGGCTCGTGACGATACATTGATGTGTAAAGACACAAAACGATCATTCCGTGCAAGAAATGTAACAGTATTTATATCATTTTTTACCTCTGATTCACGCAATGTCTGTAAGACTGTTAGGACTCTCCTGAGCGTGTTCTCAGCTGCAGGTGCATGAGGCATCTTCTTCTTCTTGCTTGCTTTATGTCGGATCGCAGACTTATAAGTGCATTACAACAACCTATCTCTCAAATGGACCATTGACCCTCTATCTACAATCTCGATTAGGAGTGTCAATGGTCCACTTGAGAGATAGGTAGCGGATACTGTTCAGTTTCTTGCACAGACCGATCATTTTGTGTCTTTACACATCAATGTATCATCACGAGCCAAAGGGTTTAATTTGTTTTTTTTATGTATGTATTTTTTTTAAATATATTTGTTTAAATATGTTTTAGCCGTGATTCCCATCCACTTACATTATAAGACTGATAGACTGCAATGGTTTCAGTTAAAAATCTTGGTTTGTGTTCTACTGAAGTCACCTACATCCTGGATGCCCTGGGGGTAAATAGAAAAACTAAAATTTTTCATTTTTGGGGAATTATCCCTTTAAGGCTTGAGTTTTTTTTTCTTTTTTTTTTTTTTTTGGAGGCTGAGTTGAGTCAAGTTTGTTTTTATTTGTCATTTGCACAGCTTACACCCGGTCCACTGGGCACTGAATGCTTGTGACAAGGCTCAGATGGCAGGACAATAACAGTAAAGAAAAACTAGACTGACATTAAACACAAGTGCTAATTCAAATAAAATACACTGTCATTCAAATGTTTGGAGACAGTAAGAAAGTATCTTATGCTTATACAAGGCTGCATTTATTAGTTCAAAACTACAGTAAACAGAGTAATATTCAGAAATATTGTTACAATGTAAAATAACTGTTTTCTATTTCTGAATGTTCAGCAGTCATTATTCCAGTCTTCAGTGTCATGTAACAACATTGAGTTTTACATAGTAATTAACTCAAATGATATATAGGGAATTTGAATAATTAATCAAGAATTTGATTAATATATATCTCAGATGACAGTTACATTTAATTTTATTGATTATGAAAAATAGCTCAATTGCCAATACCAATACTAATCACAGGGCACTGTAATTTACTCATTAATATGTCAATATTACATTCTTCATATCAATTATTGTGATATCTCTTACTGTAAATTATTGCAGATCAAAACCGTGGTATGTCCAGCACACCACTATAGACCTATCAATTTTCAATAAAGTTATCACGCCTTATAATTCAAGGAAAAGTATTCTCTGGCCATGAAAATATTATCCTATCCTTATGATAAATTTAGTTTCTAAATTTAGAGCTTGTAGCTAAAGACCAAAACATTTCAGTGACTCGTAATGTGAGTGGGGTGGAGTCCAAAGCCAATCATTTTATATATGAGTTTTTAATAATTCAACTAGTAATACATCAAACTACAAATCACACAGAGTAAATATGCGTACGAAAATACAGACAATAAACATTTAAGACATAACGGAATCCAAATAAAAGAGAGAGAGAGAGAGAGAGAGAGAGAGAGAGAGAGAAAATAGAATGGGATCACATAAGGAGCTCAGGTATGAAAATCATAGTCAGTAACTTTTAGAAGCCAACAACAAATCAGATCATAACAACACTTTAAAGCAGCATTTAAATCTCCATAGAGAAAGTGATACTTGCAAAAGGTGTCCCATGTGAGTGGCGTGAGATCGGCGTCGAGCTTGTGAGCTTTACGCACTGTTCCCGTTGAAACAGCCATGTGCCATGAAACGGAGGCCATGTGACGCGCGTGCACGCTGCGCTTGGCGTGAGCGTGGAGCACGTGGTCCTTTGTTCTGTCCTCGCGCGGTATTTGAAAGGTTCAACAAACATTGTTCCAGAATTCGTCTTCCTTGCGTGGAGAGGCGAATAGTTTAATAAACTTAGTAAAGAAAAGAAAAGAAAACGAACGAAACGAAAGCTTCCAAAGGAGCCATTAAAATGGCTTTTTCTCTCAGCCCCTGTGCTGAGGGGGTTCGCGCTGTGAGCGCGGCCTATGGCCGCGCGGAAACAACGTTGGAGAGCAGCGTATCCGAGAACGGGGAAGAGGAAGAAGCAAAAAGAGGAGGGTGGACCTTGTTTGGTCAATTCTTATAGCTTGAAATAGTTCACGCCCATTTTCGAGGGAGCATCCAATGAATGTCCGCGATCTGAAGCGGAGGGAAAGTTCCTTTGTCTCGGTTGAGACAAACCCCTGATGATTTAGGGCCTGTCCGATTTCATCAGGAATATTAAAGCAAGTTCATTATTCCAGATTAAATACATTTTTCATTACTTTGCTCTAGATAAATGGGTCTGTCAAAGCATGACGATTAGAACAAGACTAGACATAATATATATATGACCAAAGATCTAATTTTTAGATCGAATTACACATTTAAAGATTTGTTTAACACATGATAACACTGCAGATGTTGGGAAACATCTAAATGTACCAAAAGGGAATACGTAATACATTTATAAAACATGAAAACAGAAAGTTAATGAATACATTCCATAGAATGCATTGTTCAAAAGAAGCCAGTGACTTGGCTTCTCTCCTGTCCTGTGTGGTCGTAAACTTTACGACCTGCAAAAGTGGGGGTTGCAGAAGCATGGCTCTCTTTGAGGAAGTTAAAGTGAGGAAAGACATTTCCTAAAGTATAAGCTTGCAACTTATACTCTTCACATAACAAGGATTAACCATTTTATGCAATCCATAAACATAATTAAAATACATATTAATAATAAAATGAAAGTAAGGAACTTATACGAAAAGTTCCTTTGTCTCCAGTGTTGGAAGAATTTGGGTTGGGGGTTTTCGTTTCTTCTTTGAAGCTCGCATGGGCATCGTAAATAGTTTAAGTCCAGCCAGGCTGGCATTTAGTACCAACAGTCTGAATTTATAAAACAGAATTTAACCCATGAATCGCTGACCTGCATATCTGTTACATCTCCCCCTTTACGTCAGATGAAGTCCCTGTGTGGACATCATCGGACGGCAATCATCCCGGATGGGCAGATGACAGGTGAATCGTGATGGTCATGCAGCAGGTGGGTCATGATGACAGGTGGTTCCTGAAGCTGAGGATTCAGCTTGGTGAGGTTCGGTATTGTCTTTGACTTTGCGTCCCTTTTCCGGGGATTCCATCGGGGACCTCCAGCCACAGTTGTCGTGAGTTTGGCTGTAGAGGTTTGCATCTCGTTGAGTACCCTGTATAGGATGAAGGTTACGCCAAGAGTCAGGGCGGGACCAATGACAGTGGAGATGCCCCGTGCAGTGTCGGCAGCAGTCCAGGCTAGGACCGCAGATGACTGGTTCAGAACGGGCTGTCGAGGCTGTGCTTGGAGGGCTGTGTCGACAGGAGTAATGTCAATGTGTTGGGTGGTACCTTTCAGTACTTGGTCCAGCAGGTTGGCACGGGTGGCGGTGTCATGCTGGTCGTAGGTCAGCATAGCTGAGCGCACAGGAGTGTTGACGAGCCATCTGTTACCCACAATCTCTGCTTGCGTTTCTGTGACTTGTGTACGAGGCTTGGCTTCGGCAGGGCAGCGCGTATCGCTGACCCAGGGTTGCAGCTCGCAGATTCCTTCAGAGTTGTGTCTGAGGAAGGGTTTGCTAAGGCAGAGATAATGAATGTCTTTGGTTAAAGTACACATGTGCATGTTTGGGGCCAGGTACAGCTGTGTGTTGCTGTCGTGGTAGGCCACCACATTTGGAATGTGTGTTTTGGTGTGGGTGTTGCTCTTCCACATCCTGACACTGACAATGTCTTTAGGTCTGTAGACTTGGCTTGACTCGCTGATGAGTTGGTTCAGGAGCACGTTCACTTCTCTCTGTTTGGGGTTTACGTGCCGTAGGAAGGCGCTATTCAGAGAGTTGGCCAGGTGCATTCGTAGCAGGTCAGCTGGCATGGTGATGGTGTAAGACAACACAGTTAACACGAGGCTTAAGGGTATCATGTATGGTGGGGTTTTACTCGTGGTTAGGCTGTCATTGGAGGAGCTAACCTCCCACAGCATGTCTGTTGTTAACGCTGTAAGCAGCTGAGTCTGGGTAAAGTTCTTCTGGAAGACAGTAAACAGTGGTTTCAAGGAGTTTACAGTCTGGTTCGCTGCATTGACACTGGACATAACAATGTTTAAACATTCTGGCGGCAGCAGCGGCTCTAAGCAAAGCTCCCGGGAACTGTTTGGAGCGGTGGTGGTGTCCACCTAACTCCATTTGTGTAACCGTCACTTTCTCATGTTGGCTGAACAGGTGTTTGACATCGGCCTCAGTGTGAGTGAGGGAGTCCTCTCTCCATCGGAACCTTGTACAGCTGTATTCGGTTACAGTGCTGGGGTAGTGTGCCCTGTCATCGGTAGTCAGGAGTCTCAGCGGTTTTCTCGGTGGCAGCTGTCCTCTCTTTGGCTGACAGCACGGCACGGCAAACCACAGCAGCATCCTGGTACAGATAATAGGGAGAGAGAGAGAGAAAGGGGAGAAAGAAACAAACAAGGCCTGTCTTTGGTTGGACAGGACAGTCTCTTTGCTTCGTGGGCGGCGACTGGGTTTAGCTCGCCCTCGCCCATGTTTTGCCACATCTTGCTGCTGGCATGACGCTTGCCTCAGTGTTGTGTCAGTGGCTCTGGTGCTGCGTGGTGCAGCACATGCTGCGTCATGGAAATATATTGGCAGTATCCCCCTTTTGCTCCGTGGCATTACACGCCCTGGCATTGTGATGTCAGACGGTGCACAACCCACAATATTGTTCTGTGCACGCAGCATGGTTTGTGTATCATGCAGTGGTCTGGGGCTTTGGTTGTCAGTGACTGTAGACTGGTTGCCAGGGTGGATGGAGGGGTCTGAGAGGTGGTAAAGTCATTATCAAGGTTTCAGAAGCCTGCATGTCCGCTGTGTTGGTCTGTGTAGACAACGGAGCCTGCGTAAGCGATTCTGAGGTAGGCAGTTTAGCTAGTAAAGTTCTTGTGCTGTGTGTAATCACTTCAACCTTGAATGTGGGTGGGTGGGTTGGGAGTGACCACAGAATGTTGTTTAGTGTGCCAGTTTTGGCAAGGGTGTCAGTGTGATCTTTAAAGTCCTCGTCTAGACTTGGTAACTTTGAGTGTCCTTTTTCCTTCTTCCAGTACACGATCACATTGTGTGTTTTTGTGATGTTATCACATTGCTGGAACAGGTGTTGGTGTTTGACATGCTTGTTGTTTGCAAGTGTGAGTCCGAGTTCCACACATTCAGGTGAGGATTGGAAGAAACCCAGCGTGTGGTGTAAGGTTTGACCACCTTGCAGGTTGAGCCGAACAGCGACCCCTTTGGTGTAAGCTGGTACCACCGTACCCTGTTTGTTGACTAAGGTACAGAGGCTTGAACTTGGGCCTGTTGTTAGGGCGTTGTACTCATGGCTGGCTGCTGGGGTTCCCGTGACCTCTGTGACCTGACCGTCTGGCTCTGTGGGAGTTCCCGTGACCTCTGCGACCTGACAGTCTGGCTCTAGCAACCTGTGTGGCTGGAGAGAAAGAGGTTCTCGCACTTGAGCAAAGTCTTTTAGCTGTTTGAAGTTCAGAAAAGGGTCAAGTGTTCTAGCAGGTCTTTGTCGATGAGCAATGTATGAGTGTTCATTGGTGGGACATACATGGGATGTATTAGACTCATCGGAACGAATGTCAGGTGAATGGAAACAACCTGTTCAAACTGGATGTCATCCTGTCTGTACACCTGTACATTCAGTTCATAAGTTTGAGGTGTAAGAGTTCGATCTTGTCTCTTAGCTTCAAATTGGAGTCTTTTGAAAAGGTAAGATGAGATCACCGTCAGGTTTAATCCTGTGTCGATCAGGTCTTCCTGTTGACTCCTTTTTGACCCACCCCTTTTTGACAGGGCTGCCCAGGAATGTTGGCACTAGGCAGGTGGGACGATCGGTGGGTGATGAGGACCGGTCTTGTGTAGCTCGCTGCGAAGGCTGGTAGTCAAAACAGCATTTTCTGGTACCTTGTGTTGTGGTACCTGGTGTGAGGACCTGTGCTGTCTCGTTCAGTTTAGCTATAGCTGTTGACTGTGGAGCTCGGGCAGTGTTCTGGGTGCTTGGCTCATCTTCCTTGCGAGTATTCATGTGAAGAAGATCTTTCAGCACCCTCAGGATCTCTGCTGTCTCAGACGTGGCTGCACTGTGTTGCCCTCTGCTGGCTTGGAATGGTATTGACTCTCTGTAAAGATGTCTGTGACTGTGGTGTTGTAGAGCGCCATCTAGGGTTAACTCCAAGCAGTGCTCAGAGACAGAGACGTTGGGGTTTTTCACAGTCTTTTCACAAATAGTCTTTTGCTTGGTGCAAGCTTTGTGGGCTAAGTTCCGTAACTCTTGTGTAGTTCTGTTACGGGGACACGCTGGGACTCTGAGATGAAACTCCAACTGGCATGTAGGTTTGGGAGGAACAGAGTTTTTAAGTTGAAATCCTGTTCCATACCTGGTTCGTTGCATGCTCCGAAGTAGGTGTTTCGTAGCTGACTACAGAAAGTCTGTGGGTTTTCAAATCGGCCCTGTTTGAGGTCCATAGCAATAAGGAGCCCATGATCTGAGTTTGGATCAGAGAATTCAAGAATCAAAGTCTGTAGCAGTTGCTGGTAGTACGCTTTGACAGTCTCTGGTTGACGATCCAGAAAGCAATGCACATCACGGCTGGCCGTGATTTTTAACAGGTACAATGTGTTCACATCTGTCACGTTGGCGACAGTTTGCAAATGAAAGTCAATGGCTTGTAAAGAAGCATGAACATCATGTCCTCCTGCAGGATCTGGAATGAATGTAGAGATGCTTCTGGCTAGCTTGTGAAGTTCTCTGTGAGCAGTGCAGGGTTTGGTGACATGCGTTCTCTGGAAGGGTTCTCTTCCCTCCGTTATTGACAGATGTTCTTGTAAGCTGGCTGGTGATTTCCTTAGAAGTGACTTACATCTCCTTTTCCAGCTCTGGGTTCTTGGCTGAAAGGGTTGGAGTGGCGGCCCGGGAGAAATTTTGTGGTGTGCGTTTCTCTCCGATCCAGCCACT
>NC_039250.1:20551764-20708068 GCF_003368295.1 Carassius auratus | reverse complement strand
CAGTTGTCGCTGACAGCAGCCAGCCAACCAAGTCACGTGATCTCTGCTTTTTTTTTTCGAACGGAAGGAATATGGTTACTTTAATATGTTTTTTTTTTTTTTTTTTTTTTACGGGATAAGGAAAACGCAGATCAGAAATCGCAGACTGCAAGGAGTCAGCAGTGTTTTGATTTGAGGGCTCAGGCAAACATAAAGAGAACGTCGTGGCGTGTTTCGATTGCAAGAATTGGGAATCCAGTCATAAAAACGGAATTTACAGTTTAACGCAGAATGACACGTAATTTGCCAAATTTTGAATGAATTAATTAAAAATAGGTCATTGCGCTTACATCAAACCACGATACGGACTAATATCTGTAAATATTAAGCAGGAACAGTCTGTTTAAATATGAATCCTGCATGTTCTGCGTGTCTCTGTTAATGAAAGGAGCAGAAGACGCACTGAAGCGCGCGTGACGCTCGTGGTGATTTCAGTCTCGCGTCTTATGTCTCACTAAATAAGAATGTGAACGCATGAACAACATCTACAGAACTGCTCTTAACAAAAGCTTTAGTTTGCTTAATTTCAATAATTAAAAGATAAATTAATGTTTGGTGTTTAAGTGCATCTCGATGAATGCTTATTTAAAAAACCCACCTGAATGGCACTTAAATGCACTTAATTCATCTTTCAACTTTTTTGTCATTGTTCAAAGTACAAGTAGTACAGACAGAGGAACAATTATTAAATAATTAAATGTTTTTTTTGTTTTTTATGTATGCATGCATTCTATGCATTAAAAAAAAAAATCTAAAAAAAGGAAACTTACTTGTTCATTTAACGCACCCCTGAGCTGGTAATAGTGACCTCTTTCAAAATGCTAACAGTGAAATGGTAAAAACGTACTTCACAGGTAATTTCAGATTTTTGTTTCAATTATTTCCCAGCTACACCATCAACTTCATCCTCAACATCACAGATGCATCACTTCTCAGTGCTGATTTTTCCTCTATAAAGCACAAGGTACCACAAGCTCTATAATTATAGCTGATATCCTGCACAGCCCAGAGTTTAAACTACGTATGTGCTGTCATATTATTAGAAGGAAAGAAAAAAAAAACTGCAAATCACTATTGAATTCCCACCAAACTATTTTTCAAGATGTATTTGCACTGTAAACTTTTTTTTAATTTATATAAAGTGCGGGTGAACTTAAACTGTATGGCCATGCTGTGATTCCTGTAGGCTTTGCGGGGGGGCCCTCTATGTCCATTTTGCTTGGGGCCCCCAAATTCCTTCAAACGGCCCTGTATATAGTTACCTGTTACAAAAGACACTGTAACAGTCTGTCACAGGCAGTTCTAGTATAATTTTTCTTCTGTTAATTCCTTAAATTATCTTTTGACTATGTTCTGGCCCACCATCTAGTGGCACTTTTTTATTTGGCCTGATGCCAAATTACCTGCCAACCCCTGTACTACACAGATTGTTGCCAAAAACAAAGATCTTCTATATAATAGCTGTGATATAATTATATTATGTCTGTCTGAGGTCCCTTCTCTTATAATAAATACATTTCAAGTAAATATTTTTTTGGCAAGTAGCCATGTTATAAGCAGAAAAAACATGCAGATAGCTGGTCAAGTCATTTTGCCTGTTGTTATTAAAAATAATTTAACCGGAAAAAAAATTACTTCATAAATACCTGTAGTAACACAAACAAAAGCAGCAGCTTAGTACCTGTGTGCGGCTTTCTCAGGTAACTTGGCCTGGTCTCCAGTTTTGCTCAGGCCTGATGATCTTCCTGCCTGCTGGATGAGCACGGTGTTCCTGGACCGCCTCTCACGGGCGTCTGGATTGGAGCTGCTGTCCTCACTCAGTTGTGGAGCTTGCTCATTCTCACTGGCCTCTGACTGGTCAGGGTTTGTGTCAAGGTTCAGCTCTTTCACTGTTTGCAGCGTCACAGGTTCGGTATGGGCAGTGGTGCTCTCGCACTGTGTGTTGGCTGTGTGGCTGGTATCTGGCAGTAAGTGCTTTTCCGTGCTGGCCTGGGCTGGGGTGAAAGACACCTGTGAGGTAGAAACAGCTTGGCTGAAGTTTTCTGGTGGAGCAGCTGGACTTGGGGCTGGCAAAGCATCCACTTCCGAAACGGAGTCTTCGGTAACGTGAACAAAATCGGATGGTGTTACTGCCGTGGTGCGGTCTTCTGAGATCATGGGCGACTGTAGAGAACTCTCAACCAGTTCTCCAGGCCAGGAACCTGGAGTACCAGTTTTAGGAGGATCTTCCGCAGCTTCCTGATCTTTACCCTGGTCTGGGACATTGGACAAATTCTTAGAAAACTGTTGGTGAGCTGATAAGGATTTGGGCAGCAGCTGCTTCTTATGCTTGGAAGACCTCTTGCTGCTCACATCATCGAGGAACCCTGAATCATCTCCCTCATTGGTCCCTGAGCTGATGCAATTAATAAACATGCTGCGATTGGTGGACGTTTTCTCAAGGTCTTCCGTCTGAGAATCGGGGGATCTTCTTTTTATGTCGGCCAAATCCAAAGGAATGGCGCGTCTTTGAGATGGAACTGTCTTGAAAGGTGGCTTCAGATCCCTGGCTACGATTGTCCAGGCTGAGCTGGGTCGGGTCGCTGTTTCTTTTGCAGTGGAAGCTGAGGGACGGTGTGTGGAAGAAGCTGCGGCGCTTGCTCGTGCTGCTGGAGCTGGAGTTGGTGCTGGAGGGAGAGGAAGTGTGGACGCCATTGCCGACACCACCGGAGGAGGGCGAGGAAGGGAGCGAGTCCTGCCTCTTTCGCACACTACGTCTAAAGATGGGAAGCCTGGAGACCAGGGTGGAGCGGCGTGTCCCTGATTCGCCCATTAAGATCGAGCACCAGATCAGACACCCTGCAAACAGGTAAAGGACAAACTCAGAATTAGCATGGCAGCCTTAAAGAGACACAATCAAGATTGGAAATGACACCAGCCGAATAATGGTGGTGATTTTGGCTTCTACATTAGGCAACATGTCTTGCTTCTGACGAGAAATTCTGTTGTTTAGAAACAAAAGCAAACTCTTGAGGAACCAATTTGTTAATAGTTGGATAAACAGGCACAGGGAAAGTTGGCAAGACGCATAGGAGCCTGCATTAGCTCGCTGTCTTTGTTTAACAGTTCGGTCTAATAACTAAAAGACATATGCTATAATAATTTTCATATTTCAAACTTCACTGCTCTACCTAAATTATCTTGGTTTAACGCTGGATCAAATGTATGCCACAATCTTTTCTCAACTGCCATACTGTCTGACATGTTTGGGTCAAGCAGGAGAAACTATTAATAAACCTTTAAAATCTCTTTATAAGCAGACTTTAAAAACTCTGGACAAAAAGCCTAACCAATATCCCCACTGTAAGTTTTTTGAGCTTTGAGAAGTTTAGACTTTTCTCAAATTCATTTATGGTATACATTTTTTTAATGGTTTGGCCCCTTCCGTACTTTGTGATTTTGTGCATCTCCGCTCTACAGTCTCTGTAAGATCTACAAGATCATCATCATCTAATAGTGATTGTGTTGTTCTTTTTTGTCATTCTGTCTTTGGATCATCGTCTTACTCCGTGAAAGCTATTATTCATTGGAAAACTAAACTGACATTGTTGTGGTTTAACTGGACACTATCTTTACTGTTCTTTTTTGTCTCTGATAGGATGTATATAATTAAGTATTACTGTCCTGTATGTGTTTGTTGTCTAATGTTTTAATGTTTATTTATGATTATCATTAGGACACCTGCCAAGGGACTGTGGACGAAACCTAGCCATTGGCTAAATTTGGTACAATGCATGAAATGGAAACATTAAATGTTAATATTGTGCATGGTCCCTTTTCAAATAATTTAAATAAATAGTTTAAATAAAATAAGTAGGATCAAAACTATTAAAAATACAAAAACACTGTATGATCACTTGATTTTGAAATATTTCCAAATATTTGTCAAAAATAGATTTGCATTATTGCTAAATACATTATTCTTAGTATTTTAGTGGGAAAAGGAAAGAAAATACTACATCAGCTTTACAGGTAGTCTAAACAGGTTGCAAAAAAAAAACAGCAGACACAGACCTATTCGTTCAGAGCCCACTTATCAGCCAGAAATTCCTCAGTGATCCTCAAGTGTAGGGAAAATGTTAATTAAAATACAGTATAAATTCCCTAATTAATTGGCAGGTAACAATTCCAGATTGTCTTTGTCTAATAGGCAAAAAAAAAATGTATTTCCCACCATAGACACAATGATGCAGATTCACAAGGGAAAAATCCAGGAGAGCTGCGTTTCTGTTTGCTGAGCACAATTAATTACAGCACATTAAGCATACTGTGCTGACCTTCTGCCAATACACACTGTACTGAAATCACAGCGAATCAGTAAAGGTAATGTGAAGGTGTTCCCTCTGACAAATTTACAAAACATGTACACACCCCATAACATTGTTGTGACAATTGGAGATACACCCTTGACAGCATTACTTAGCCCGATTGACCTGACATGTTTTAATAGGCAATGGCAATCCGCGGCACACTTGATTATTTGAAGATATTTATCATAATAATCATGACAATGCCAACGTACTGTAATAAACAACAGACCAACTCATGAAACTTTTATGCAACTCAAATTATGGCACACAAGCTATAACCGTAAGGGTTTTTTATGAAGGTATTTTCGTGGTATACAGGTAGGCTATATCTGACATAACGAACATTCAGAGGCATTGTACGCTAGTAAAAAAAATAATGTTATAAATAATGTAACTGGCATAAAATCTAAGGCGAAACCACGCCAAGCAAGAATAGGCTATCCATTAAGTGTGATAGTCTATGAATCAAAGAAGAAAGGCCTATAACCTACAATCTGTTGTGATCTGCCTCTCTAAACAGCAGTTTTGGCCATCATACGAGCGTACATAATATTTAGGTATCGTAGCACCGATACAGAGCCCAACATTATGTTTAGATATTTCGCTGTTTTGAGACACAACAATTGCGCAATACAGACCTATTCTTATATGTATATATCCATCATATCATCTGCAGTGATGGATAGACGGCATCAGGAAACACGGAATAAGCAATAAAACAGCGACATAAAGCAGCCGCCTGCTGCACTCGCTCTGCCCGCACTAACCTACAGCTCCGCGCACAAACATTACCTTGAGATGAAACCTCTGTTTACAAGCCGCTGAGATTTCCTTCGCTGTCAGTTTGAGCGTGAAGCCGCAATGCTCGTGGCATCACATCCGGCGAGTTTCACGTCAAAGCGCTAGATTCTCATGTCAGAATGCTGCCTCGCTCTCGCTAAATCCACCTCAAGTGACGTGGAATGTGCTCAGGCTTTGCTTCCGCGTTTCCGACCCTGCGCATGACGCGAGGTACCTGCGTGAGCGTCATTTAAAGACGGCACACAGGTGCAGTGGCCCTGAGATAGTAAAAGAAAAGAGTGTAATCACACAATTATCTGCATCATTATTGAAATTCTAAGTATATTAAAAAAATTGTTTCGATTTATAGACATCCTTTCGCATTACTGCAGAATTTGAAGACTAAAAGCAAAAATTCTATTAGAGCATGTTCCCTAATGTTGATATAAGAAGTATCCATTTGTCAGCGAAGTGGTAAGCCTTTCCTCTTTGCCAGGCTTTTTTTTTTTTTTTTTCTTTTTTTACTTTATTGTTTGCATTAATAGGCTACAATCTGTTTATTGTTATTTTTAAATGTTTATTATGAAATATATATATATATATATATATATATATATATATATATATATATATATATATATATATATATATATATATATATATATATATATATATATATATATATATATATATAGGTGTTATGTTAGTATACGTATATAATCCGTTTATTTCATTTTTATTTTATTTTTAAGGACACCGCTGAAATAATTGTCAGATGCAAGTGAGGCGGTCGTTGTTTACTGATGTGTTTATGATGTAGTATACATTGTAGCTTGGCCTCTATGTAACATTATTAAAGAGTAAATGTCGATCAGCTGATTAGAAGGAATCAAAGGGGCACTTTGAACACATCTAGAACACAATACCACTTTTAATAAGCCTATACTTCAATTTTCATTGTCATGTGATTTTTTTTTATTTTTATTATTATTATTATTATTTATTTATTTATTTTGTAAGCAAGCAGGAAAATCATTCTCATAGCTATAATAAATTAATATATATAAAAAAATGGTCGGCCAATACCTATAGGCCTAATATCTAAGTCATACGCTAATCGAGCCAGGAATACAAAAGAGCATGAGTTAAATCACTTCTGAAACAATGTCACGTTTTACAGCGTATTGAATCCCATAACTTATCTGTGCTAAAATTCCTCCAAGCTCCCGCAATTCCTTTGAACTCCACGTGGTGTCCTTGTTGCTACAAAATTAGGCTTCTTACAATGCATGTGTTTGGAAAAGTAGCAATGACATTTGAGACTTCGCTCACTGGTTATTCATTTATGATAACGTTGAGTCTAAAAGTAATAGTTCAACCAGAAATGAAAGTCCTTTCATCATTTTTAGGTATATGACATGCCCAGTTACCATTTAGTATCACTGTATGAAAAAGATGCAATTAATCTGATTCAATTCGTGTAAAAGCAGCTAGGCTGATCGTTATTTGTTCTGTGTAAACTGGGTAAAATGCGCAATCCTAATCCAATAATTACGCGTGACTTATGATTTTCTTTTTTCATGTTTATGTCATAAACACCGTAGTCTTTGTACAAAAGACAGCTCTTTATAAATACAGACTTTAATCAATAAAGTGTCCAACATGGGGCTATGAATAAATGTGTTATAAACATCTAGATTCTAGAAATACAAAATGCTCATTCTTTTATGAAGTTCATTTTTTTAAGTGATCTGAATGGAGTGTCTGTATTATGAGTATTTTTGAATGTAATTTAAAAAGTGTCATCAAACTGCATCAATACCTGTCACTCATAAACCCAGTCTGAAGCAACGCTTGTGTGTGTCTGAGGGCTGATTCATTCAATTCCACACTAATATGTGCATCGTAACTAGCTCTTCTTTCTGTAATCATTTTGTCATCATGATAAAATAAATCTAATAATGTTCTTGATTTGTATATATTTAATGAATTTCTGACATAATTATTTGCTATTTAAAGGTCAGCATGCTGGAGTGTATTGTTTAAATTCTTTTTTTAAATAGATAAATTTATCTTTACATTTTTACATGGGTCTGAATCAGATTCAGTCAGATAATCAGTTTACAATCAGATGCTGCATCTTACCCACTGACTCGGGTCAACTTACCCCTAACTTGGACCAAATTGAATAACGGGAACACTTTTTTTAAGAAGCCATATTTTCAAAACCTTTTTGTCATAGATACATTCTGGTCATTTAAAACTATAAGTAATCCCCTGAAATGACTTTAGATACTTTATTTGTACTTATGCCTCATTTGTCCTCATCCTGAGGACCACATAAGTAAAATAAATCTCACCCCACTCTCCACTGCTTTAAAAAACGTGATTTAAGTAAGTGATTTAAATGTAACTGATCTTAAGTGTTTTAACTCATTGATATTTGACTTAGATTTACATAGTTAAGATGAAATATGTTTGTGATTTAAAACAAAAATATGACTTAGAGGAACAAGGGAGAACTGAAGCTTTCAAGCGTTCTAAAATATGCAAAAGCATGATACAATTACCATAATGGTGCTCCAATATGCTTTGATTCAAGTCTTAAAAAGCAATATGCAAGGAACAGACTGAAATTTGCCATAAAATCTATTTGAATCTTTGACTCCACTTTTCTCAAGAATACACCTAAAGCACATGACAAGATTTTAATTTAATAACTTCAATTTCGAACTTGTTCTGTATCTTACAGTGAATACAACACTAGGACTTAAAATATTCTTTTGGTAGTTTTAAATTGCATTGCAATTGCATGGAAAATATATCCTTCTGGGTTCCACAGATGAAAGAAAGTATGGTTTTGGGAGTGACGTGGGTGAGTAAATAAAAAAAAAAAAAATAAATAAAAAAAAAATATATATATATATATATATATATATATATATATATATATATATATATATTATTATTATTATTATTATTATTATTATTGGGTAACATAACATTATCTAGTATATTGTCCTGAAAGTGTTGTTTTCAGAATCCGCTTCATTCAACTCTCCTTCATGACCTCATCCTCATAATCACCATCTTCTGTGGGAGACATTATTTGTCTCATCATTTTCTGCCTTTAATTTCTTGTTTTGGCTCTAAGACTACATTACTTAAGGGCTCTCGCTTTAGCTTTTCTCTGAAACATTTTAATGCTAATAAATATATTTTTAAGATCTGGCTTTGAATGTCTTTCTGTGTTTCTTTGACTAATACTTGGAGTTTCTTTCCCTGAAAATGGTTATATCAGTATATTAGCTTTAAAATGTCATGGCAATGCAAACAGCTTCAAGAGGCAGTTGCTATGAGACAGACAATAACGCCAGTGCTCAGAGCTTTCTAAGTGTGCTGTGACAGAGGCAAGAATAATGTGGCGCTCATGAAAGTGAGCGCTGCACTTACCCCTGATGGAGTTGGATAAAGCTACAAAGTAAGGGTCTTTATTCTTCTCCCTTATATGTAGTCTTTGATGGACTTGAAAAAAGTCTTTATAAAGTCTAGATAAAGTGGCAGCCAGTGTAGTCATAACTCTTTATAGCAACTATTCCATCTCCTCAGACACACAAGAAAAAGAATATGGTGTTCACCTCCAAGGCTATCAAGATTCCAAAAGCCATATACACTAAGAGTAATATCGACTGTGAAAAGAAAATAATAAAATCAGTCATCTAAAAGATTCGTGATGTCAAGCAAAGCATCACTCTTGCACCCTGACACTTGTTCTCTATCGTTGAGTTTGTTTAAGACTTCTGTATATTCATGAAGTAATTTAAAAGTGTAATTGGCCTGTGAGTCACAGAAAAGGACTGGCATTGCTTAAATGTGTGAAAGCAAAGCTCTACAAGTGTCATTGTTTTCCCTTAAAGGAACAATTCTGTCTTCAGTTATTCATCCTAAACCTGTATGACTGTGAAACAAGAGACATTTCAATTAATTATTTTGCCTTACACATTTAAAGTCAGTTGGGTCGAAAGCAACATTAGAATCCTATTGACTTTCATTGGATGGACATTGGAGACATTTTTCACAATGCCTATTTGTGTTTTTCAACTATACCTTTAAGCTATGTGTGAACCCTACAGATTCACAGATGCAGACAGATATTTGGTTTAAAATGGACATATTCTTATAATTTATATGACGCAAACTGCAAACACTTTATTAAAAATAAACCTAATTTTGGGTTCACATATTCAGATCTACCTGTTCAGATTTACGTCATTAAGACATGAGATCTGATCTTAGTTTGGGTATATAATATGCACACAGCATAATATACTGTGCATATATAATAGCCACTGCAGCCCCCTAAGCATTTAGAGTTTCTTCATGCAGTGACCTTTTGATTTCCTGTCCATTAGTGTCATGTTTCCATCATCCACTCCCTGCAGATCAGGCACTAGGCTAAAGTATATCACTAAAACAGTCCCTTAATGCATCATGAACTGTAAGGTAAAAGCTAAAAGCTGTTTTCACTCTGTTAAACTCTGAGGTATTTTTTCCTTTCATAGCATCATAGGTCAGACATATTTCACTTCACTGCCGTATACATAAACAAGGAATATATATGAATTAAAAACATAAATGTTGTTGAACAAAACATTCGATTCACAAATTTGAATATGTACACTTATTAAGTACATTATTTACAATTCTGTAAAATGTATGACATACAGCCTAGTATTAAGTGATTTATAGCTGATTTATCATCCCAGAGACTTCTTTATCATGATGCATGGTTTCTATAAAGAAAACCTCATTTTGTCTTTCTTTTCGTTTAGTTTGAATTTTTCTAATAAGGAACTGGACCCTTCTCTCCTCCTGCTGCTGGAAGAAAGAAGCTGCTACTTTCCTCCGAAGGCGTCGAGCGTAGACCTCCAGCGGCAGCAGGGTGTAGCTGAACAGATAGAGGAGCACCAGCGCCACCACTGCACTTGGGTTCAGCTCACTGGATTGAGCCTCACACACGTTTGGATCAGAGTGAATGAGGGCTGTGTAAGTTCTATTGAAGTTGAACAGTTCTACCGGACAGTCTGAGCCAAAGATCTGACAAATGGGCACATTTTTACCAACCTAAGAAGAATAGAGGGGAAGAGAAGAGAGAATTGTTATTATTTTTCACAGCGGTGAACAGTATATGGCCTATTTACTGTATCTGAGTATTTTTTGCGAACTTCTACTTAAAGGGATAGTTCACCAAAAAAATGCTAATTCTGAAAAAAAAAGAACAATTGACTTCCAAAGTATATATGAAGTCTGTTTGACTTTGACTTCACTTTGACTCTTTATCATTTACTTAATTACTGTACACAAGTATAAAATTTAAAAACAATGCTTCTTCTACATTTACATTGAGGAACAATCACAAATGAGGAACAGTCGCAATTGGTCAAAGGCTCATTTCTCGAAGTTACTTTTACGGAAACACCAACGGATACGGAGCAACTGGTGGAGTGGTTTACCTTGAAGTTGACATCGATGCTGATGTTGGTTGATGGCATGTTTGAAATCCAAGGTCCACCTGTTTTCACCAGGTGATACAATAAATGGTCCAGCACTACCAAAAAGACTGTCATCAGCAGATACAGAGTGATCACCATCGCTGGAGCCAGACATTTGTAAAGTTCCTTTTTAGTTATTCTGAAACTGGTGGAGTTTACTCCATTTTTCACATCCTTTGCTTCAACCACAAGTCCTTTTTCAACTCCTTTTCTCCTGAGCCCGCTTGTGATATACGTGTTGTCAAATCGTACAGATGTCAGATAAGACCGAAGGTACATGACAGACTCGCTGAACAAATACAAAACAAAAACAGCAGCAAAGATCCTGCTGAATAGCAGTTTCAGGTCCTGTACTTGACGTTTAACTTCAGAGAAATCCTCCTGCACCCGCTGACTCAACACATGCAACCGTCCCTTCACTTCTGAGACATTAATATGTGTGGTGTGATCAAAATCATGCAGCCTTTGCACTAAACTCTCATCCACGCTCTCCTCAGCTCTTCTGACCATATTGTCTTTAATGGTGTTGATGAGGTCTGAGCTGCTTAGGAGACTTTGAGAGAGTTTTTCTGATGCACATTTAACGACATGTGTGAGAGTTGCGATGTTGGCGGCCATGTTGGGTAGGACAAACAGCACTACGATCATCATGGATGCGGACAAGAGCAGTTTACGGCCCTGTCGGGTGAACAACGTCGGGAAGATTAGTGTGAAGGCACATCGGAATGGATGGATGAGAAATGACAGGATAAACACAGCCGTGCCACAGATACCAACTGCAACCAATGCTGTCTGGATGTCATATTTTAAAAGGTCTATGAGCCAGTGGAAAAGTAGTGATGCGGTTACAGCAGCCAATGAGAGACAGAGAACAAGTAGGGCAAGCAGGTGACTTGCACTCTGAGGAGTCGGAGATGAGTAACACAACCACAGCGCCTCCATCCTGCTCATCACTGAGGCTCTAACACACACAAACACATAAGTAGTAAAGACATGATCAATTAGCACATAAAGAGAGACAAAGGAAAATGTTTATCTCTATAGGATAGTTGCATGAGTCTTTATTGGCTTATATCGCTTACAGCAGTTTTAACAGAAAATAAACCATTTAAGCCAATTAAATCACTTCTATGAACTAAATGGAATACATTATATCATTTACACACCTCTAAGTCTTCTCGAAACCCATTTAACTTTATTTCTTTAGTGGAACAGAAATTAAGTATTTACTGTAAAAATCTCAGTCTGCTTTTTCCTTGCAATGAAAGTAAATGATACAAGATTTTCTATGAATAACAACCTAACAAGTACATGGACAATTATGATACTTTAATGGATTGTGTTTTTTATTTTTGCAGCTTGACAGCCACTGGTCCCCATCTACTTTCACTGTATTTCACTGTATTTTAGCTTTGACATTCTAGAAAACATGAATTTTTTTCAACAGAAGAAAAAAAAAAAAAAGTCAAACAGATTTCGAAAGACATTTTGTGACTATCCTATTAAAATTGTTCATCTGAAATATCAGCTGACAAATAAGAAAAACAAATAGCAAGTTTCATTATGAAACATCTGATTACTAAACCCGCTGAACTTTATTATACAGCTTGGTATTGTAATGAACTGCTATAGCAACAGAAATAGGAAAATCAACAACACCACATTTCTTAAATATAGTGCAATAATATTGTTCAGTATTTATATGAGAACACAATATTACCGCTAAACTAACACAGCCTATTACCACTTTGTCTACTTCCATTTGCTTCCTGCTCAATTATAATGATAATCAATAAATGGCCCTATTTGGAGGCACATGTCTTTTATAATTGCAAAATATTGACATACCTGAAAGTAGAGAGATGGTAGTTTCTTAAAGGCCTCATTACTGTTGGCTTGAATAAGAGCATGGATTTATCTCTACATTAAAAGGTTGGTCATAATAGCAGAACAGGTCAGCTTCATATTGACCAGGCACTGAATTCATGCATATTTATATGCACCCAATCCTATGACTCTGAGCTGGATGCTGAACACACATGCACACTGACTCATTCAGTTGCTCAGATTCACATGAAGCCCAAACACCGGTCACACTGCACATCCTCTAACATGGTCACTTACACAACACCACATGACATGGCAGAAAAAGGCAAAACTGCACTTTTCTTGAACCTTAAAAGGAAGATATACAAAAACATTTGTTTAAAAGGGAAGTTTGTAAATGCTGTGCATGCTGGTTTGAAGTGGTTTTAAAACGTGTAATGTTTTGGTCTTCTGTGCACTTATGCTACCATTTCCCATAATCCCACATGATATTTTTTTTGTTCTATACCTCCAGTGGTAATATTTTTTTATTATATATGGATTTTTTTTCATATGGATTTAAGTGTCACTTGGTCCATTTAGAGGCTTGCCAATAACTTCACATAATTTTGATGGATCATTGCTTTAATTGGGACCTATGAATATCACAATATCACAACAACAGAAAATAGAAATGTTACATAATTAATAATTACGGCATAAATACAACAAATTTACAACATCAATACAAATTAAAATTAAAACAACAAATTTACAATCTAAAAAAATTCAGAGGATACATTATTGAAATTTGCATAAATGATTTTAACTTCTTGAATTTATCTTGCTTCCTACCAGTTTAAATCTACATATATCAAGCATCAATGCACAAGAGGGCAGTGCTAAGCAGGAAGTGAGGTCATGATTGTGTTGATCCATCCACACCGGGAATCCCTCAGTTTAGCAACTTTTCCATTTCTTTTTAGTCTTATATCTACAGTATATACAGAATCTGGCCTGACTGTGCGTCTGTATTGGTCTCTGTAGTTGTTCTCTAACCTGTCGTATTCATAGTTGCCATAGCATGTGTAGCCACAGTGGCCAAGGAAGCATTTAAAGGTCTCGCCCAGTCAGGGTATATGTGCAGATTGAACATATGAAGACCCCAGGTGTTCATGGCCAGAGACACACAAAGAATTCCCAGGATGTTCATCACAAATCCTGTTTTAACCTGTGAACATCACACACACACACACACCATCTTTTTCGTCAACTGAAAACAACATGTTTGTGCTCTGATGTAATGTGTTTGTAGTGGTTTTCTCACCATATCTTTGACCATCAGGTGTCCGGAGGCAAAGGCGATTGAGTTGGGAGGTGTGGACACAGGAAGCATGAAAGCGTAAGAGCAACCAGTTGTTGCTGGGATCATGAAGTACAAAGGGTTGACGTTTACACGGATAGCCTAAAAATAAAGTATTTGGTGGATATAATGTCACAATGTAATGCTACATATGATTGTTTTTATTTTATAAACTATGCAAACATAAAATCATATACAGTATGCTTGATATTGGGACATTTAAGTCACACTTGTATGAATTTAATAACATTAGATAAAACATCAAATTAGGAGCCATCTTTAAATAAATGATATTGGAAGCTTTAAAAGCAATTTTTGCCATTAAGCAATTTATTTATTTATTTTATCTCGCCTGATGTTCATTTCTTAGTAAGATTAATAAAAATAAAAATAAACATTCCAAATATAAAATTCGAAAATAAAAAAGTCTTTAAAATAAATGTCACTTTATTTGATGGTATGGTGTGTTATTTAGGAAGGATGCATTGATTCATTGATTAAAAGTGACAGTACAAGGGTGTTTATTAAAATTCTATTCATCAAAACATCACAGGAAAAATTTAATTTTGAAATATACAAGACTAGAAAGCACTTATTTCAAATTGTAATAATATTTTAATATTTACAACTAGCAATATTAATGTTCACTGTTTCATCTAAATTCTGTAGGTAAAACATACACATACTGTATACAGTACATGCACACACATACATACATATACATATACACACACACATACATATATATATATATATATATATACACACACACACACACACACACACACACACACACACACATACACACACACATTTTTTTATGCAGTACATTTGTTCATACCAGTTCAGCAATGACAGGGAGGAAGATGATGATGGTGGCTGTGTTACTGGCAAATTCAGTGAAGCAGGCGATGAAGGCTGTGATGAGGATGACTGCCACAGCTGGAGGAACCTGGGCCAGAGGCTGCAGGTGATTTCCTATCCATACTGCTAACCCTGACTCCTATTGGCAAAAAATCATAGGTCATAGGGTTTACAAAAACTTGTGAGGATCACAGGCTTTACACAATGCCTTCCAGTGAATTATCAACAGGTTAAATGAATAAAATCCTTTTAGGTATTAATTACATTGTATTAATTTTCAGCCATGTAATGGCATGTTCCAGCTTGTATTTCAGTCCAAAAAGTGAAAAGCAGATACTGAGGTACCTCACAGCCTTTGGCCATCGCAAATCCACCACCCAGTAGCAAAATAATATTCCATGGCACGCACTCTTGAGCTTTTCTCCATGACAACAGGGGCACATACGGTGTATTTGTGGCTTGAGAGATAATGATACAAATTTAAATTAATTATGACCTCAAGCTGACTGACCATCTCAAGTGCAAATCATATGTGAAATAAATATTTAATAGTATTGTAGGACATAAACAGATATTCAGTTTGAAGGGGTTAAGGATTTTTTTTAAAGACGCATGTTGATAGACCATTAACCTGAATGATCCTGTATAAATACATAAAACATTCATAAACTACATATAAAACTACACAAAGTTGAAGGCAGTTCCAATCTACAGCTCACTCATCATTCATGTTCATGCACAGGAAAAAACTGTGCATTTGACATCTGAATTTGATTGCATCTTTTGAACTGCACAAGGAAAGAAAATTGATTTGGAATTGGTAGAGAACAAATACATCTGAAAGGAGATGAAATGTAGATTTGTACTTCATTTGATTGCTACTAAAAATGCTACATATGGACTCCAGAATGTCAGATGCTGCCACTTTTCACAGCCTTCACTATAAAATACCACCATGATGAAAAGAAGGATTTATATTTCACAAGTACAAATTGGAAAGCAGATTTAGGCCTTAACAAACACAAAATACTATTTTCACAACATTCATGTTTTACATGTGGTCTAGAATTAATAACTTGATATGCACCGTTAAAAATACCAAATGAATATGAAGAAAGTATTCACGACAAAACACTGAAAAACAAAATGGGTTTTATCAATCAATATTACCTTCATTATTATTACTATTGTTACATCCTAAGATGTATGTTATTGTTGCTCTTAATACTGTGTGTTAACTCCATATCTAACTGTGCTTCATTGATGCTTGACATCCTGTTGGGAGTTGTAGTTTTTGTTGGTTTTCCTCTGTTCCTCCCTGTCCTCTCACAGGAGACCTAATTGATGTCACCTGTTCCTCGTCAGAGCTGTGGAGAGGAGCTTGTATTTAAACAGAGGGAACGGACACAACACCAGAGAGAGTTCGGCTTGTCTGTTTTCCCAGTTGGTGGTTTAAGCAGTGGTGCTGCTTTAAGAAAGCCTGTTGTATTTGATTACTATTGTGTTATCAGGGCCTGTAGTGTATCTTCAAGACAGCCTGTTGTACTGGCTGTAGTGATTAGAAATTGTTTTCTTTTTATTCTTTTGCCTGCAGACGCAGTAAGGAGGTGGGTGCCACTTTTATTTTATCAACTTATGCTTTTCTCCTGGTTTTGTGGAACAGTGAGGAAGTCAGGGAAGAGACATGTTGTTGATTTTGATGTTTTGTTTGCTAGGTAAGTTAGATTACTTTGTTTTCAGTTAGCATCCCCTTTTTGTTTGTTATTTTGGCCTTAACCCCCTCCTGAAGCTACAAGCGTCTTATTCTTTCTTTTTGAATTACCCATATTGTTAAACCTCTAATTTTCCCTTACCCTTTAATGCTGTACAAAGACTTTACATTGTAAATAAAATCTTGAAGAGTTTCCATGAGTTTGAGTGCTGGGATTACGGATAGTCAACTCTCTCTCACTATTTTGTTTGCAAGTTCACCGACATAATTGTTAACTTTTCATAAATAGCATATGTTACTCCCCTTGTCACCCCTAGACACAGAGGGGGACGTAACACTATGATGAATCAACCTCAGCACAAGTTCAAGTTCAACAAGTTCAGCACAAAAATCTATATCTGCCAAATATAAATGTACTGAGCCAAAAACACAATGCTACAAATCACTGTAACAAGTCACTCTTCTGATGCCAAATGAACACAAAGCCACATAGAAAACAACTCAGCAAAGCTGGTGACAATAATAGTGTTACATGTTTTTTCTGATGCTCAACTGGTCTAAACTATGCCATGTAGAAACTTTTCCACTTTAAATTACCTTTAGTAAAGAGAAACTGTTCTATAGATGTGTACGTTTCTTCATGGAACTTTAGATGCAAATAAAGTACCATTATTAAGAGTCTACTATTAGCACTATTTTACAGAACTTCGAACAAGTCAGATAGAAACTGTACAGCAACATTAACACAAGTGACTAAATATTTTTAATCAGAGAGACTTATAAAAACTTAGCAAACAGATTTTCCAAATATAGACAAAATGTACACAGTGTAAAAGAAACAATAATCTCGTTAGATATTTTTATAATCTCTCTGCACACAGTTCTCTGCTGGATCTTTCTTAGACACACTAATCTGAATCATTAACATTCCTCGTCTTATTCAACATGAACAACACTCGCATATACTCTAGAAACCTCTTTGACTGCAGGAATGAATTGCGCAACTGGAAAGTTACTGTGGTAACAACAGAGACAACATTTGTCCTGCCAAAAAAAAAAAAAAAAAACATTCAGTGTCCAGTTTACCAAATTTAAGCCTAACATAAGCCTATTATTATGTCTTAGGGCCCTGATTTATTGTATAAAATTAATAATATTGATTGTAAGGCTGGGCGATAAAAAATCCAATTTACGATCTGAATAGATTTATTCCCCTTACTTAAAATCAATATTGAGATGACAAAGAAAATGTTCAAAACTAATTTAAACTTTATTCTGTTTTGATTTTCCCTTCTGGGATCTGGATTTCCCACTTGGGGTTAAAGGGATAGTTCGCCCAAAAATGAAAGTTCTGTCATCATTTACTCACCCTCATGTCGTTCCAAACGTGTATGACTTGCATTCTTATGTTGAACATTAAAGAAGATATTTTGAAGATTGCTGGTTAATTAAACAGTTGGTGGTTGCCACTGACTTCCACAGTAGGAATAAAAAAAATAGTATGAAAGTCAATGGCAACCACCATTTGTTTGATTACCAGCAATCTTCAAAATATCTTCTTTTAGGTTCAACATAAGAATGCAACTCATACAGGTTTGGAATGACATGAGGGTGAGTAAATGATGGCAATTTAAATTTTTGGGTGAACTATCCCTTTAAAGTGCAATCAGAAACAGATGGTAGGCCCTGCCATTGTAAACAGTTGAAAATGTAACATAACATAACATAAAACGTCACATAACATTTTTATCATACCAGATACAGCTTGTAAATGTTTGTAAGACTGCAAGTGGTCTTCACTGTTTTTTTTAATGTGAACTGCACTGGCAAAGTCAGAGAGCCACTTTTATCCCAAAGTATCAAGAGTTACATAAATAGCATGTCTTTTTATCAATCTGTCATCCCTGATATGCAATGCAATGCAATACAAAAGGGGCTAACAGTCTTTATCACTTGTTAATATTAAAACTGGCAACTCCGCAGTGAGACAGTGTCATGGACGTATAGGTCAGAGCAAGTGTAAATGTATTTTCTTGTCTGTTTTCATCTTTTACTGCCACTATGTTAAGTTTATATATATGTTTTTTTTGCCGGTGTGATTGTGTTGCTGTGGTCTTGTCCATTTCGTAGGGCGCAACCATAGACTGTATAAAAGCATGGACATAGTGTCTGTGATGTCACCCATAGGTTTCCGAAGATTTAAAATGTATAATTCCATAGCTCTCAGCTGCTGTAATACCACAAACAGAAAATCAATAAACCACCCACTGACCTCTTGAATCGAACCACCAGCGGAGAGATGGACGCTCAGATGGAAAGAAAAAGAGGATGGAGATGATGATAACTCCGGTTACTGCGTCAGAAACGTAGCTGGATGGAGATAAACACAGAAACATGTGAAGCGCTGCTAATGTTACCTTCAGTGTTGCTTTTTCAAGCTCCAATTAGCAGCATTCGGGGGAAAGTGAAGTTATTCAGTGCAACCTTCAGATGGTGGATAGAAAAGGTTTCCGGCTGTTTTAAATTGTTGATCTGAGAATTCATTACAGTACAAGATCACTGATGCTATTAGGATGAATAGGATACTTAATGTATGAACCACAGCTTTTTATTGGCTGCCACCAAATTTGCATATTTCTTGCTACTACTATATAGTAGGCAAAGAAACTGTATACTATGTCCAAATTCACAGTGTTCATAAAACATACCCTGATCTGCTACTTTCTTTGAGTTTCTGAGGTGTGATTTTAATGGACTCTTTACTATCCCATGAGAGAAGACTTGTGAAAATAACTTTTTTTAACAGCTTCAGTGTTCTTTTGGACACAGCCATGGTTGAATTGTTGATAGATGGTTGTTTTTTGGTTATCAGATGCTTTTAATGAATTTACAGTTCAAATAATTGTCACTTAATTTGTGAACTGTTTGATTGTTTAATTAAGTGTAGTAACCAAATTTCCAAAAATGCTGATTGAGAACTCCTGTCTGAGTCTTTCATTGGTAAGACAATCTAAATATTTTAGGGGCCAAAGAATGAGCGGGAACTAGCGGTCTGAAAGAAAGATGAATCTGTGAAACGTTTTTGGAAAGAGCAATCAAATGAAATGTTTACTGAAAATTACTGATGGACAAACAAAATGGGAATGATCACCAAACTTTCACTGTCAACTGTAAAAAAAGAAAGTCTTCCTTTTACAAATGTATCATCAACAAATGTCTTATAGCTGTAAGCACTTTTTTTTTTTTTCATTTTTAAGTACTTTAAAATAAAAAACTCACTAACTTTGCCATTAAATAATATACCACTGCAAATATGTTGTGTGAATGAAAATGTCTAAACAATTGTGCAGACAAGGCATTAATGCAAGCAGCAATCCAGATTTCTCACCTCAGCACATCAATATGAACCATTGAATCAGTATAAATGCCATAACCCTGCTGAGTGCTAACCTATTCATCATCTCATGTGCAGAAACAACGTGCTTTCAAACATAGGCCACTCATCTACAGGTGTTGCATCTACCAAATGCACACATTATTCTGTTATTAAGTTGTGGGTTTATCTTGGTATCTTGGGTGACTCCAGGTGAACTGAAATCCTGCAGATAGAGAAAGGTCAGCTCTGTGGAGGGAGCAGATCAACTAGTCCATATTTTGAACCTTTCTGTCTAACTGCATTAGTGTGATGGACCACAAAAAAAAAAAAAAAAAAAAAAATATAGAAGAGGAGGAAATCTTTGTTTCTAGATGCAATTATTTACAGTTCATATGGACAGACTTAATTTCTTCCCTCTGATTGGAAACTTTTTTAACAAACATAAGTGTGTTTTATAAAAAAAAATATTTTATTAGTTTTTAGTTTTAATGATTGCCATTAATATAAACACTATTTATATTAAATGTAAGTATTTAAAGTAACCCCTAATTGCATACATTGTCATTGTTAAGAATAGATTAAATCCTGATGGCACAGGTTTGTTTATGTAAAGGAATTTGACCTTTACATAAAGGCATAAAAATTGTGCCATTGTGTTGGAATGAATTGTATTAGATATTAAATTATGACCAACAACACTCAAACTTTGTCTTCATAGTTGTGAAAAAGCAAGTTATACTAGTTATTAATTAGGTGAATAATGTTAAAAGAATGTTTTATGAAGTTTGTTTTTAGTCCCTCGTGAATTTTACATGTACTTATTAGATGTAATGTACTTCGCATCTTTAAAGGTCAACCTAAACATAGCTTATGAATCAACAACCTATAAACAGCTATTCTAAAAACCTAAAGATAGGACTTCAACAAAATGCTCAAGCAGATTATAAAAGTTTTAATATTTCATTCATTTTGCATAAATTTGAAACTTGAAATACCTTACCCTTTGGTGAAGAAAACCGACCATCCAGTAACAAACTTTGGATCTCGTGTAAACAGAAGTATAGCAAAAAGAATGAAGAAGAAAGTGATAGATCCTTCTGCAAATCTAGGAGCAAAGAAGATATTTTAACTCAATTAATGTCGGGAATAACGGGAAGCAGAAAGTGTATATGATATGTTGAAATACTGTGACTTACTTTATTGGGCCAAGTTTCTTGTAGTCTTCATCAATAACAGCTTTTGCTTTTGCTTCTGCAGCTGCCCGCTTATCATGTTTGTTAATACAAAGCCTGTGTAAAACAGTTACACATTTGTGACATGTAATAGAGTACAGGGGTTTTCAAGCTGGGGTCTAAGAAAAAGATTGTATAAACTGTGCAACAATGTAAATAAATTAATACATTTATTCAAATGAATAAAAATTATGAAATAACAAAAAAGTAGAAAAAAAATAGTTTTGGGTCTATGGGATAGAAAAGATGGAAACCCCTTATATAGTACACGTAATTTTCTGCATATGCATTGAGTCCCAATATTTACCGTGTATTTAGTCCACCATAGAGGAAAGCAATCCAGATCCAGCCCAAAATGAGGAAAAGAAGCATCAGCGGGAAGGCAAAGACAAACCATGAGCCGAAGTTTATGAGGTCACATTCAGGGAAGTAGCTACAGGCAAAAACATGCAAGACATTTAAATTAGTTATCACTGTTTTGGCATCGCCAACAAAAACTTAAAATCACAAGTATTTAAGAAACATGCATTTAATTTGTTATTCTAAGCCAAGTTGTGATAATAAGCGAATCAAAATTATACATATATGCGTTGTGTGTGTGTGTGTGTGTGTGTGTGTGTGTGTGTGTGTATAATTTTGCTTCCCTTATTATCACAACAAAAGATAAGGCTGTCATGAAAACATAAGAGTTTTAATTAGATATTTATAGTCATTTCCTCCTCAGAAATTGATGAGTACTAATTGAGTGTCAAGTGTTTTGTATCTATTAAGTGCTGCCTTGATCTATCTTCTTTACAGAAATAGAGTTATTATTATTTAAATTTTGAATTAAATTACCCTTTTAATTCACTCTAATATATATATATATATATATATATATATATATATATATATATATATATATATATATATATATATATATATATATATATATATATATATTTAAATTTAAAGGGCAAGATACAATTAAAAACTTTACTGGTGATCAGCTGTAATGCATATTTTGTTTAACTTCAGCTTTGCTTTTGCCTCTCCTTTTTTGTCTAGTCATTATGAGACAAAATGTTTAAAGCTGATAAAACATCAGTGATGAATTATGGTAAATGATTGGAGCCTGTATCTGAATGAGTTACTGAAGCAAATGTTTTCCAAACTGATGGTGGAAACTCATTCAGATTACATTCACAAAGCTTAATTTAATTGCATCTGAAGTATGCAAGAAAAGAAAACAAATGTACAGTAGCCTGCATGAATATCACAGTGAGTAAGTTTCCATTTGAGAAGTGCAGCTCACCTTCTGGCTTTTTCACAGAGAATCAACCTCTAAAATGTTAAAGGCTGAACCACAACACTGCATTGTTTTGATTTGAACAAAACATTACATACCTTTGATCATTCACTTTATGATATTTCTGAATTATATGTGTTAAACGAACTTAAGGACGGCCAGTTCAGTCTGAGGTCTTCAGGAGGGTTTATGTTTAACCCCACCACTAAACATAATGGGTTCACACAGGGGCACAAGCAGATCGTATAACAATGTATGAATGGGATGAACAAATTCATACAATTTAGCCACCAATTCACCAAAACTTAAAATAGCTACAAATCGCCATAAGGTTGGCTTATTCAGCCAATGTGTTAAAGCAAGATAAATATATATAATAAAATGTGTTTCTGTGTTTATCTCTCTCGATTTGTATAATTTGATTCAAGACTACATCATTTACTTGCAAGTCATGAACAAACTATTTCAATAGCTGCAATAAACTACATCCACTAAATGTGCTCTTCAGTCTTTTCACACAGCAGATGCTATTCAGACCCATATGTGCTCAATCTTTTACCCGATGCCAGCACAGCTAGACACCCAGCTACATTTTATGCAGATACAGGCGGCCCAAAATCTGGATTTTATTCCTTCAAACCCAGTTGAATAAATATAATTGTTATGGCATGATGAGGAAGAACAAGAAGATGCTGTTATATTTCTTAAGTTACTAACCAAATAAGTAAACCTGTTACCCTGATCATGTGAACTCCTTTGTACAAAAGGTCAGACTAATGCACACAAGATGTTCTTTGGACCATTCTAAAATCATAATATTTAACATGGGTCATGGATGCATTACGGCTTTACGACATGAAAGTGTGGACTTTGAGGACAGGGCCTACAGATTCTTCCTTGATCATGATAGATTAGATTTTTTAAATGATATTTCATTAATAATTTAATGTGGTTTAATGGTTAGAATTCTGTTAAAAGACCATAAACGGTGTACATCAAAATTCTCAATTTGTTCTACAAAGCTGATAATGTCAAATCTCATGCAATGTCTTTGCTTCGTGTTTATAAATTAGTAAAAGTTGATTATTTTCCACATTTAAAACATTTGCGGCATCTCAAACTCTGTGGCACACAAACTAGGAAATCAAACTAGGTTCTATTTTGGCTTGTTGGTAGTGTCCTAATTACGAAACAGCTTTTTCAAAAGCCTGTGCCATCCAAAATTCTTGTTAGCATTCATTAGGTAAAACAGGTCAGTTTATGTCACAAGCATAATCAGTTCAACTGCCAGATTGCTCATCACTGTTTTCACCTCATCATCAAGAGCAGGACTGTTTGCCAAATAGTAAAGCTCATATATAAAGTCAGAATACAACAATACATACAATATAATATAGTGAGCAATGAATAGACTTTTGTACTGCACCTTTCAGTAGCACAAAGACAAATTAAGTCCATTCAGTGGTTATGAAAAGTGAAATGTTATGCATGTTAATTAAAGCTAATGCACTCGTTAGGACTACATTAGCTTTAATGTGTTAACTGAAGCCTGATCTGAATGCAAACTCTTATCTTGACTGCAGATGACAGCAACACTGATTTTGACATGATATAAAGCTAATGCTGCCTGTACAGTACTGCACTCTCTTTTAAAAGACATTAATTTCCATTCATTTCTATTTTTGTTTTATTACTGAATGACGATTTTGTTAAATAATATAATAAGCATTGCACGGTCAGTCTTGCCAATTCAATGTTTTAGAGCTAAGCATAAGTGGAGAACGGTATATTTATCGTAGGTAACATCAATGACTGTTTTTCTGTCTTCACAAAACATCCACATCTCTTCTGTAATCCACTGTGCTTTAGTTAAATCTCTAGCCTGTACTCTTCAGAGCAATTTGGAACTTTGTATTGCAGCACTTTTCATGTTATTTTCTCCTTAAGATAAGTCACTTACATGGTATTTCTCAGAAGGAAGTGACTTTAGATAAAAGCATCTTGTAAATGAATGTAGTTGAATAAAAGAATGACTGCAAAAGAATCACTGGTATGGTGATTTAAAATGACAACCATGAAAAAATGGTATACCTCTTGAGCTGACCCACCAGGATCAGATTAGGGGCAGTGCCAGTGAGGGTCGCAGTTCCTCCGATGCTTGCGGCATAAGGTATAGAAATCAGAAAACCTTTCCACACCTTCATCTGGTATTCAGCCTCTCTTCTGACCTCTGTCAGATTCTTTTGCTCTGATCTGTCGGTCCAATCCGGTCTGTGAGGTTACAGAGGGGGACAGAATCTCTTAATAATTCAGACTTTATTGTTTAGGAGTATGAAAAGATGATATTTTCATGAGAACATTCATAAGGTTGCCCACATGGCTACATTTGTTGCTGAGATAACTGCTAGTTCTAGAGATGATGTTTGACTTTTAATGGTAAATTTTTATCAAATCTTCAAGCTCATTGTGCTTGATCTTTGTTTGTTCAAAGAAAGTCACAGATGAATTATTCTCACTCACGTGTTCTCTGTGTTCAGCACCTGTTTTTCACACGGAAGCACATGCATATTCACCTGAGAATCACCTGCAATGGAATATTTTCTTTTGTGATAACAAATACCTTTCTAATATGAAGCGGATTTCTGAAAAAAACAAGCTACTGGCTGAATTATTTTAAAAGAAAAAGAAGCATTCTCACTCTCTTTGTACATTTAAGATTTCTTGATTTTCAAAGGCGCTCTGTTTAAAAAAATCCAGCTCAAAGTTCTCCATTTAGGTTGTTTATTATATTTTCATGTGTGCAGGTTGATTTCACACACAAACAAATCCTCCAACCGAATGAATCATTGACAGTATGCTGATGTCATGGTTGCATTCAATAAAAACTTTAAAAATAAGACCTTTCATTTCCTAATTAGCTTGAAAAACACACACAATATGAATTTCTCCCCACCCACCTTCTGGATCACTCTTGTCCTTGCAGTTCTCTTTTAGAGTCTCCAGATTCCCAAAAAGACTTTCAAGTATGGCATTAGCAATGGGCAGCATCATGGCTGTTGTGGCTGTATTACTCAACCACATTGACAGGAAAGAGGAAGTGATCATCATGCCTAAAATCAGCCTGGAGAGGAAAGAAAGGCAAGTAGAGCCAAACATAATAAACTATTATGCAACATTCCTGTACAACTAGTACAATAAAATGTGACCATATACATGTAGTACACACTGTATTGTGCATTGTAAAGCAGAGAACAATGAAATCGGTGCTGAATCTGTGTCAGATGGTTCAGTATTCCTATTTAAAAACACATTCATTAAAAAAATATAATAAAATTAATATTGATAAAAACAGAATTGTTTTTGGAGTAAATGACCATAAATGTTGCACCAGCGCATACCTTGAGATATGTAATGTTTATAATAGGTCAGGTGTGCACATCTCAGCTAAAATTGTCTATGTGTTTACCTTCTAAAATTGTTAAAACTTAAGAATGGAGATCTCCTCATTTCAGCGTGGATTCTTTCTTACCAGGCAGGTTTCACTCCGACGATCTTCAAAACCCTGAGGGCTATTCGGCGATGGAGACCCCACTCCTCTATAGCAGATGCCATCACTAAACCACTCAGGAACAGGAAGTTAGTTTCAAGGAAGTACTGCGGACAGACCTTCTTAGAAGGCAGGATTCCCATGGTGGGGAAGAGGCACACGGGAAGCATGGCAGTCACCGCCAGCGGGAGCGCTTCGGTACACCAGTACACCGCCATCAGCAGCACCACATACAAACATTTGCCCTCCTGAAAAAGAGACAGGTGGATGTGTAGATGCAGGGAAGAATATTAAATATGATAAATCAAGTATTATCATTTAATTTTACAAGTATTCCTTTGTTTTACTGACATGTCAATGTCATATACATTTTCTGAAATCTATGGAAGGCACTATAAAATATTGCATTTGTAAATAAATTAAGCTGCCTTTTTTCACAAATAATTTCACTTCTTTGAGAATTTTCCAGTTACTTTTACTAATCATTCTTACCTCACTATTAACCAGATCGTCCTTAATGGATGTATGAGAGTGCAGTATTTATAATCACATTAACTATGAACATTTTTTTTTCATAAAGTGTTTTTTGTTTTTCATGTTAGACAATATCTTATTATCATTCAAAACCTCACAAGCAAATGTTCTGCTTCAAAGGTACCTCTATGTCACAGTTTGCCAAAAACAAAGCCATTTAAGCATGTGAACATGTATGCGTGTGTTTGAAATGGTTTTGGGGGCCTCTGGATTTTGAGTAATCTCAATATTTTTTTCTTTTGCAATGTAAGTAAATGGGCACCAAAATATTTGGTTACCAATAATCTTTAGAATGTCGTATAATTTGTTCCTAAGGAAGTAATACAGGTTTGGGACGACATAAAGAAAAGATAAGTAAATGACGACATAAATTTAGTTTTGGGGTGAACTGTCCCTTTAAGAAACACGTGCTAATGTTCTTATTACTGAAAAACAATTGTATTCTGGAATACGTCAATATCTGCATACATTTACAGTATTGTGATCAACTGGATGGCACAATTAGGCTACTTTAACGCACATTTAATCATCCACTGAGTTCAAAAGGCCAGAGCGGCAGGTGGCTAATTTTAACAACAACGGTTTACCTTTGGTGGCACAACGAAGAGCAGCGGGAGCAGCAGTAACGGGGCGAGCACCAGGATGAGCTGTTTGCGCGCGCTCAAGAGCTTCCTGGAAAACTTTGCAGCGTCCATAGTGGCATAAAACCTCTTTACTTCCCTTTGTCTTTGCACTGGGACAAGCTGCGACTCTGGCGCTTGGTCTCCAACTTTATTACTTTTGCTTTATTTATTTTTTAGCACAGCGGGAGAAGATTAACTATTGGCTCACTCGTTAACTCCCTTAAAGACCCCTCGACTTTAGCCTTCAACGTGAGTCGGTCTACAGCGCCAGCAAAGAAGAAGAGCAAAGTGTTCTGCTTCACACAGAAAGAGTAAGCGTTAACAAGTATACTCTGTTAATTAATTAAAGAAGTGTTAGCAAAGCGATAATAATATGTGCCAAAAACATAAGGTAAAATATTGCCAGCTGTGGTTGCCATGAATTTTAAATAAATGCTGACAGCTATTTAAAAAGTTTGAGATGGCACTGATAGTTTAGTGAATGTATTTCGTTCAACATAATACTTGGCTATAAAATATTAGTGCATGCATACTAACCTACTTAATAAGTTTTGGACCTTAAAATAAACCGATAATAACTCTCATAACAGCGCAGGTGCTTTAAGACTGCCACGTGATGAATCAAAGTTCATCACAAGTGACCTAAACTAAATTACTTTTTTGGCCTAGATTGTATAAGCAGTGTAAAAAATAAATAAATAAATAAATAAAAATAAAAAACCCAAAGCTACTGTAAATGAATGCAGTAAAGGTTGAATGCAACTGAAAAACATTAAATCCTATATACAAAGCAACCTCTGGGAACTATTTGTCTATTTTGTTTTCTAGTTTTGGAGCACATTAAGTGCAGCTGTAATTAAATAATTTATTGTTCTTCTTGCTAGCAATAACATTTTTGATTGCTTAAGGCTTTCATTTTTGTGACTTCTTTTCATTAATTGTAAAAGCAATGGTGCTGCCTAGAGAGGACGAAGTTTAGACAAATATCACCATACCGCATTCATTTTATCAGTGAATGAGACATGTACAAATCTTAATTTAATACTCGTTCCCTGAAAACATGCTGACCCAAACCTCTGCTACCAGGGCTCTCACGTCATCCTGATAATGGGTACCAGAATGCACACATTTTTTTATTTAGTTCAATTATAGTCTGTGCATGGTCAAATGGCTGTAGCTATGCAACCAGTGCATCCTGCCACCAGCAGAACAAGAACAAATAAACTGTCTGACCCGGTAATTTATCAAAATGCTTATTTCGGCTGACACAGTTCCTGTTTGCAGCAGTTTTGCATAAAGAAGATTCAGATTTTAAATGTCATATCTACTAGTGTACAAATCAGCTATTCTCTGTTTAATGCTGTTTAAAGCATCGTAGCAGGTGTTTTAAACTCAAATGGTTTACAATTAACTAAATCAATAATTGACTACTGATTTTCTGTGTTACTACATAGATTATTGACTATTGAAGTATTTATTAGCTAAAAAGGCTGTCCTTTATCAGTAACCGTCTGTTGAAATGTGCATATTATCTGATAAGAAAAAAAATCCTTTTATTGCATCAGCTTTTGTAGTTATTTTTTTTAGTGTTGCTAATAAAAGTATACTTTCTATTCATCAGAGAATCCTGACAATAATCTATCACAATTTCCTCAAAAATATTAAGCAACACAACTGTTTCTTGAGCATCAAATCAGCATAACAGAATGATTTCTGAAGGATGAAGTAACACTGAAGACTAAATAATGGCTGCTGAAAATTCATTTTTGCCACTTTTTTTTCACTTTTTCACTTTTCAGGGAATCAACTACAGACCTGTGCATAATAAGCTGAATTCATTATTTTACGTTTAAAAAAATCAGCTTTAACACAAAGCTTGCCTTCCCATTTTCTTAACCAAATATCAGTCTCTCAAACTGCCCACCAACTGCAGAGTGAGTTCTCAAGCATTTTGCTATCTGCTGAGCCCCAAGGCGTTTTCTGTCTATTTTTTTAATTGTATTGTATAGTCTCTTGGTATATGATTACTAAATGAATGATAAATGTTTCTTTCCAGATAGCAGAATCTTATTGCTTTAATCTAATATTGCATCTCTCATCCTTTGGCAGCAAAACAGAAGCAGCAAGAAACACAGCTAAATGACAGACATGTGCAAAACATCACAAAACATCATATAAGTTGTACATATGAGTACATTCATTGCTTACACAACTAGTAAGTGTGCTGTTTTTAGACCTGAATGGACTGAATCTGACAGTAAATTGAGATTGAGTGCAAAGGAAAAAAAAGCAAATATGCTCCAAGAAAGACCTTGGTGGAAACGATGTGCTGAATTTTTTTTATTATAGATGCCCATTTTACCATCATAATCTTCTTTTATTAGACTACAAAGACCCTTCTAGCCAGTGTCATTTGTTTGATTAAGAATATAAAACCTACTGATTGAATCTGCTGGGAAAGAAAGTCATAGAAACCCACTGAAGAGAAAACCAGATGAGAAGAGGAGAAATGTGATTCCATTTCATGTTCAGTTTGCTTTCTTCGAAAAACTGTGACATTTTCTTTAAATGTCACTGTCACAGCTCTCTTCATATTTACACAGATCTACATCTATTTTGCTCTAAAGGGCACATATGACAATGACTCGGTGATGATATCAAAATAGGTCATATTTAACATCAGGTTATGCATCTTCAAGCATTATTATGATAGAATCTGGAAAATGTATGTGGTCTGCAACTTGTTTGCCATTACATTTTCTGGTTTGTTAGTAACATTAAACTAAAAAGAGAAATACTTACATGATAGAAAATATGTATTTACTTAATATTTATTTCAGCTAGTTGCCAAGGCAATATTACTTATTTTTAGTTTATTTAAAATAAAAAAAACTGTATAAGTAGACATTAAAAAACAATTGCAGTAAAAAAATGACAAAACATCAAAACTTTAACTGCAATTGAAATTGAAATTAAAATATGAAAATAAAAACTCATTCGAAATATTGACAAAAAACTAGTATTGTATAATAATGGTAATAAAATAACACTGGTCTTAAAATGAATTGTTAGAGTCTGGTACTCATTTTAATGACTCATTTGCCCCATGTACTGCACTTACACCCTCTAGTGGACAACTGATCTACACTGTCTGATCTCTCATCAGTGATGTGAGCTCATTAAAATAAAACTGCTTGAGAAATTTGACCCAAATGGCTAAAATGTAAGGTTGTGTTAGGATGAGGACAACATGAAAATTATTGCACATTTCATCGCTGAGTAGTTCATAACAATAATTCAAATAAAGCACATGCACTGCAGCTTAAACTACTTAAATGTCTTTTAAAGAAAAGGCGATTTGTTCGAGAACAATGTCTCAAGCGGCTTTAATTCACAAAGAACATTTAGCAAAATCCTTCTGGATCTGTATTTTTACAGGTTTGTGTGTGGGCACAGCAGGGCAAGGGTCATGGAACGTACTAATAATGTGAAGAGACTGTTAAATACACCCACATGTATTTGAGACTTTATGCAAAAACCTTTGTAAAGTCAGTAGTTATACAGGGTTTAACACACACTGCATCACATTTCATCATTTTATTTGTTGACACTTACAAACATACAAGTGTATGTAATGCCAAACTATTTTTTTATTTAACGAACCCTTTCTAATGAGGGGGAAATTCTTGTAATATTAAATATTTGCTGTTTTATTACACCGAGTAAATATGATTAAAATGATGCAGACATTGCAAGTAGACAGCCACAACTTATGTGAAATTATGTGACAGCTGTCTGAGCGCAGTAATATTGTGAAATTGTGTAATATGGCAATGTCAGAAAAATCTTAGTGAAATCCATCCTCTGTGAAATAGTGTCTTTGGCTGCATGAAGTCTGCACACTAATTCTCAGTGGCTTTCTAAGTGCAAGAATGTATGAAAACATGAAGCAATCGTTCTCACTTGATGAAACACTCGATGATATACAACAACAAAAAAGCCACAGGAATAGTTCACACTAAAATGAAAATGTTCTCTTCCTCAGACCATTCAATGGTGCTTAATCTGTGCATATTTCTCTCTTTTATTCAGACCAGATGATTTTTCATTGAAGAAAGCAGTAGAGGACTCATATTTTGGCCAAAAGCAACAGTTTAAGTTAAAAACATCTTAATTGATGGATTTATTACAAACACGTTGTTCACTTCAGAACTGATGGACTAGGTGTGGATTACCTATGGATAAATATTATGTTTTTATCAGCTTTTGAAACTCTCTTTCTGGTGGCACCCATTCACCGCAGAAGTCCACTGGTGAGCAAGTGATGGAATGCTAAATTCCTCCAAATCTGTCTGATGAAGAAACCCTGCATTTTGGATAGTACGAGGGTGAGGAACCTTTCAGCAAATTGTCATGTTTGGGTGAAAAGTACTTTTGACTCTGAAATTTAGCTGTAATTATAGCAGTTACGAAATCAAGCATGGAGAAGTGAATAGGCTATTTTGTATGGCAGTGTGTGCATAAGTAAATCCCCAAAGGAGTCCTGTCCGTGATCTAGTCTGTCCCCAGGAGACAAAAACAGAATTGTGCACTCTATGAGTCAGAGGGAGGTGCAAGTCAGGGGGTTTGATTAAGACACGAATGGACTCCTGAGCAAAGGTTATATTCCTCCCCGCAGCTACATGTACTGACAGGTATGCAGCGAAGAACAGAAACTTACATGCCAGAGAATTACAGTATATGCCTTTTTTTTTGCATTTAATGCCAAGTTGATTTTTGACACCCTTCTGTCACTCTTCTGCCATTCAATAGTGAAACATATAAAACTGAAAGGGCCAAGGTTTTCTATGAAGTCTGAAGTTTCATAACATTATTATTATTAATGGAAACATCTGGAAACTATGTGTGTGATATGGACAGTAATAAACAAAGAGCGTCTAGGCATTCTGAAGATGGTGTTTTCTGCGTTGTGAGAAAGTGCTTGGGTCTTTTTAATTGATTTTCAAGACCTATTTAGTGTATTTGCTATGATTTAATAAAAAAATAAAATTAATTATCAGGGTTTGCAACAAATGCCATCAGTGTTTAAATACTTATATATAATGTTTTACAGCAATAACAGGGTTTTGCATTGTATAAGAATTTGGGTGTAAATTAGTTTAATTGTGCTGAAAACAATGTCCTAGACATTATTTTCCCCTAAAATTTCCCCCACTATTTTTGGGGTAAAATAAGACATGTACACCCCTGCATGAGATTCACCAAACCATAGGGCTGCATCCAAGGGGGCGAAGCACTGAAATTAATTGTCGTTTGAATCTGAATTTGTATTCCACAAGCAATGTAGTGAACTTTCTCCAATGTGCACACTGTTGAAGTTCACTACATTGCCTGTGGAATACAAACTGTGTTTAAATACCTTCAGTATTCTTTAACCCTGACCCTGTTGTACTCTTGGACCTCCAGTTAGTTACATATTCCGTTTACAAATTCAAGTGCTCCCGAGGCTGGAATGTCCTTGATTTATCCAGTGAAAAGGTACAGATAATCAAAATGTCCAAAAAACGAATTCATTTCTCATGCCAAAGCTCCATTCTTTCTGACTGAATCACTGTCCATTGGTTTGATTGTCAGGTTAATTTATTCACTTCAGTTTAACATGCTTCATCTCTCTTATCAGTGATACAGTACTGTTAGATTAACTGATGAATTTGGCTGTTTTTTTTTAGGGGTTTCATGAGAAGGCAACAAATGGAGTCAGATGTATTGATAAATGATTATCTGCTGGAGTGAACCAAGCATGATGTGAAACAGTCTGGTCTAGAACTTCTCATGAAGTCACTGAAGCAGGTGATGAGGTGTGAAAAAATCAATCAATATCCTGTGGGAATACACTCATCACATAGATGCATCCTTCTCACATTCACACATATGCACACCCACAGGAATGTACACTCTAACTCAATTATTCACTTCATATAAGTTTCTGTAGTTATTTTCTTGTGGCGTTTCATGAATTGTAACACATTTCTCTCCTCAAGGTTTCACAATTAAGACTATCATATATATATATATATATACATATATAAATACACACACACACACACATAAATTACCCTGGAGACTGCATGGAATAGAAGAACATATTTTTCTCTCTCAAGAACAGAAAATTACTACTTTATCACAGCGATCCTATACAATATCAAGAGATTACAAATCACTGCAAAAAAAAAGTAAAAAGTAAAGACTAGTAAAAGAAAAAACTGTAGGTTTGCTATAAACAAATCCATCATTAAGGCATTTAAACCATGTTAAAACTACTTTTTCACTGGCAATATGAACTTGTATTAGCCTGATCAAAGCAGCACTTTGAAGTTAAGAACATTTCAATTCTATATTTTATTACAAACATGCAGCTTTTCAGATAACATCACAGTTAATTGATGGACTGGAGTTGTATTACTTGTGGATTATTGTAATGTTTTTATCAGCAATTTGAACTTTTATTCTGACGGCACCCATTCACTGCAAATGATCCATTGCCAATGTTCTGATGACTTAAAATGAAAGTGGATGGCCTTAGGGTGAGTATTCAACAAACTGACATTTTTAGGTGAGCTATTCTGATTTGAAGAATATGAATTATTATGAAGGAACTCAAGGCTGGCCATTTCGTCCTTCAGTTCCTGTTAAAAGCCAAGGACCACTAGTGATGCGAGAGTCCTGGTGGGCGCCTTTCCCTGTTTAAACTCTCCAGCAACGTGCACTCAGCTGCCCTTTCGACTTTCCTTCCAGGGAGGTTCACACACTGGCCACACCCTTCTGGATTCGGTGGCTGAGGGGAATTTCCTGGAACATCCCAACCATTCCCCTGGCGAAGCCCATTACGGCGTGATCATTAGTGGGCAGTCCCCTCACCACCATCACTCACGTAACACCTTGTGTAAGCCTTTCCCTCTCTGGTAATCATTGTGAGCAGATCGAACTGTTAATTATTGACTCCCCTATGGCCCCATTAATTTTAGGACCTCCTTGGTTGCTGAAATACAACTGACATATTGACTTGTCAATAATTCTATTTTAGTCTTCTCATGTGTCATGTTTAGGTGCTGCTTTCCTGCTATCTCTGTCTTGTGTTTCACAGGTGGCTCCCTCTGACTAGAAGGGCATCCCTGCAGAGTACTGTGATCTTTGTGCAGTTTTCAGTTCCCAGCAACCTCGCTACCTCCTTGTCATCCCTACGACTGTGTCATTGACCTTCTCCCAGGCACTTCTCTGCCTAAGGGTAATTTATACTCCCTTTCGGGTCCCAAAAGAGAGGCCATGGACAGGTATATAAGTGAGTCACTACAGACTGGGCTCATTCGCCATTCCTCCTCTCCCGCCGGTGTGGGGTTTTTCTTCGTTCAGAATAAAGACAGCTCCCTATGCCCTTGTATTGATTACAGAGGTTTGAATGGCATTACAGTAAAGAGCAGGTACCCCTAGCTTAAATGTCTTCTGCTTTTGAATTGTTGCAGGGTGCTCGGGTCTTCACCAAATTAGACCTCTGCAATGCCTACCATCTGGTGCGTACGCATTCGGGAGGGGGATGAGTGGAAGATGGCATTCAACACCCCCCCAGGACACCACAAATATCTGGTTCTTCTGTTTGGTTTTACCAATGCTCTGGCCATTTTCCGGGGTCTGGTCAATATTGTTCTGGGTGACATGATTAATCAGTTTGTCGATTTTCTCCACTTCTCTCCAATTACACACCCTGCACATTACACAGGTCCTCCAGCGTCTGTTAGAGAACCAGTTGTTTGTCAAGGCAGAGAAGTGCGAATTCCATGCTGAATCTGTTACATTCCTTGGCCATATCATCTCTACCAGGGGATTAACCCAGACCCTGCTAAGATAGATGCTGTTGCTAAGTGGCCAGTCCCAGACTCCCATAAGACAATGCAGCATTTCTTGGGTTTAGCCAACTTCTTTCGGTGATACATCTGGAATTTTGGTCAGATAGCTGCACCGCTCATGGCTTTAACCTCCACCAAAGTGTCCTTCAGGTGGAACCAGGATGCTCAGGTAGCCTTTGACACATTAAAGTCCTGTTTTGTCTCTGCACCTGTTCTGTGGGTTCCAGATCCTAAGTCCCAGTTCATTGTCAAGAAGTTGAGCTCGAGTCAGGCCTGTTGGGCACTCCTTTGGCCAATTCAGCATCACCCCCTCGTACCGGCCAGGATTAAAAAATGTCAAGCCCGATGCTCTCTCTCGCCTGTTCGGGGCCCCAGAGGGAGAGTTTACGGCTGAAGCTTTCCTTCCTGAAGGGGTGGTGGTCAGGGATCTTTCTTGGTGCATTGAGCGGTGATTGGAGGAGGCAGGTTGAGGGGTAGAGGTGCCGGGGAGGTGCCTGGCGGCCAGGTTGCCAGCTGTGCTGCATCCTGAAATCCTTCAGTGGGGTCATGCGTCCAGGTTGGTCTGCCATCCAGGGTTTCGGAGAACATTGTTTGCCATCCTTCAATGCTTCTGGTGGCCCGCACTGGCTGCGGATGTCAGAAAGTTTGTGTTGGCCTGCCCCATCTGTGCCCAATGTAAGCCATTGAATCTTTTCCTGTCCCTTCTGGCCAATGGTCTTACATCGTCCCTTGATTTTGTCTCTGGCCTCTCCCCACCAAAGCTAAAACTGTAATTCTCACTGTGGTGGATCGCTTTTCTAAGGCAGTTAATTTCATTCCCCTGCCCAAACTGCCCTCCACCCGGAGGGAGTCCACCCAACTGAGCGACGTGCTTTCAGATAGGGTTCCTCAGTTTGCCTCCCGGTTTCGGAAAGAGTTTTGTTGACAAGTCGGGGCCTCTGCGAGTATCCATCCTTAGACCAATGGACAATATGAGCGGGCCAACCAGGATCTTGAAAGAATGCTCCACTGTCTGACATCCAACAATCCGAGTTCCTGATGGAATGTGCTCATAACTCCCTTCCAGTGGCAGCTTTAGGTATGTCTCCCTTTGAGTGCTCTGTGGGTTATATACTGCCTCTGTTTCCATCACAGGAACCCGAAGCTGCGGTTCAATCTGCCCTGGCTTTCGTTTAGCACTGCTGCCGCACCTGGGAGAAAGTCAGGAGGGTGTTTGGTCCATACCTCAGGACAAACCAAAGTAGTAACCGATCATAATAATCAAGGAATTTTGCTAACTTCCAACAGTAGCCAATTTTTAGGCGCTGTGTAATATCATTGTGCCTGCTGCACCTGTGGTACGGCAGTAAAGTTCCGTAGCCACATCAGGCTAGAAAATCAAAAATTTTCATTTTCCGTCGGTCTTAGTACACAATGTAGCTACAGAAGAGTCAAGTTTTGAATAGGAAAAATATTGAAACTCTTTGGTCATTATTAAGCGAGATGCTGACGGTCTAATCAGAGTTAATGACCTATGCTAAGCTACAGCTAAAGTGCTACCACCTACTCAGAAAATGGTAAAACACAACTGTTTAACTCTGAGGGAGTTTTCAAAAATAGTGGAGTGTTCCCGATTCACACTTAACATGGTTTCATGGATAACAAAAAGTTTTTTTGGTGTAAATTGCACTAAATTGGTGTGTTTGACTTTGATTGGGCATGCACACTGTTTTTTTTTTTTTTTTTTTATTGCATGTCAAAAGTCTTTAAAATCACTTAATGAGTCTCAGCTTTCCTTTTCCATCCATCATCAGAGCATTTTTAAATGTATCATGTTTTATTTAAACATGATCTAGACAGAAGTATTTGACCATTGCAAGGTGTTTCCCACGTGAACACCACATTTTGAATATGCCAACCAAAACAATGACATATGATATAAAGATGACACATATGCACCATAGTGTATAAGCTTTAGAAGGTTAATATAAATTATTAACAACAATGAAAAACCTAAGCGTGACATAGCATTGGAGAAATATATTAAATCAATCATTTATTCATTTGGATGAAAAAAGCACACACCTCCCTGTTGCCATGCACTGTGAATGTGTGTGTCTGTGTCTGTATGTACCCACATCTTTCATTTAAAATCTTGAGCAAACACACAAAGAGCAGGCGGAGGCTGTATCTGCTGACGTACAGCCAGTGGCTGTGAGCGAGAATCCGTTTGCTCCGAGCCTCTGAATCACACAGCATCTCTACAGAAGCATCTCCAACAAACAGAAGAGCAGCAGAGGATTTTGAAAACAAACAATTGTAGAACTGCAACATTTATTAACTACACCTTCAGCTTTAAGATTCCTCTATTTTTATTTATTCCATTATCTGAATCTTTTTTTTTCTTTTTTTTTTACTCTTTATAATTTTTCAGCTTTATTTTATTTTTTTGTTTCCTCCGTAATTTCCATCCCTCATCTGCTATATGTTCTTCCCCATATATTTATCTTAAAAAAATCCTGATGAACGACTCATACCTGCAGTTTCTTGAAAGGCAGAAACCTGCAAACAGCACGTCTTTGCCTCCTAATGGCAGCACCGTTGATCCTCCAGCAGGGGCACTGTGCGAGCAGGTTCAGATCCAGGCAGAGGTTTTTCTCACCTTGGGTATTGTGAGTCTTCTGGAGAACATCCTTGTCATCTTGGCCGTGGTCAAGAACAAGAACCTTCACTCTCCGATGTATTTTTTCCTGTGCAGCCTGGCTGCCGCGGACATGTTGGTGAGTGTTTCGAACTCTTTGGAGACCATTGTCATTGCCATACTAAGCAGTCACCTTTTGGTGGCCAGTGACCATTTTGTGCGTTTGATGGACAATGTGTTTGATTCAATGATCTGTATTTCTCTCGTGGCATCAATCTGCAACCTCTTGGCGATTGCCATCGACCGCTACGTCACGATTTTCTACGCCTTACGCTACCACAGCATAGTTACCGTACGCAGAGCGCTGGTGGCCATCGCTGCGATCTGGTTGGTGTGTGTGGTTTGTGGGATCGTCTTCATAGTGTACTCCGAGAGCAAGACCGTGATTGTTTGTCTGATCACAATGTTCTTTGCCATGCTGGTGCTCATGGCCACTCTCTACGTACACATGTTTCTTCTCGCCAGACTTCACGTCCAGAGAATCGCAGCATTACCCCCAGCGGCTGCCGGTAACCCAGCCCCACGTCAACGCAGCTGTATGAAGGGAGCCGTGACCATCTCCATCCTCCTCGGTGTGTTTGTGTGCTGCTGGGCACCATTTTTCCTCCACCTCATTCTGCTGGTGTCCTGTCCACACCATCCGCTCTGCCTCTGCTACATGTCTCACTTCACCACGTACCTGGTCCTCATTATGTGCAACTCTGTGATTGACCCCCTCATCTACGCCTGCCGCAGTCTGGAAATGAGGAAGACCTTTAAGGAGATACTGTGCTGTTTTGGCTGTCCGCCTCCACTTTAGACGGATTTGATAGGAGACTGAATGTACAAAGAAAAAGTTTATCTTGATGTAAGATGCCAAAGCATGGTGGTCATAATGAGGTTACATATCAAGAGATAAGACAAATGCAGACTCGTAGCACTCAGAAAAAAAAAATGGAAATTTGCTGAGCACAAAAAGGATTTGGAAAGCACAGATGCTGCAAGAAAATTAGAGAACTGGGGATGGATCGAATGTGACCTATCGCTTGCTGAAAGGGCAAATCAATTATGTGTTAGTTGTGTCTATTATGTGCATTCATTATGCAGTGGGGTCTGACAGTATGAAATTACACTGAAAATCTAGAATTTAAAATCTCATTAAATCAATTGACAGTTTTAGGATTTAAGATAAGAAAAAAATGTGTTAAAGAGATGATTAACATTAAAATTAAATACTTGAATTGCTGCATTATTTCTAATTGCCAATTCAAATAAGTAAATTAGTGTCACTCATCGTTTGACATTTTCAGAAGACATTTTGGCAAATCGGTGGTGAATTTGTATGATCTTGTTTGTACATTTACATATTATCTGCTTATGGCCCACTGATGGTTATGTTTATGGGTGGATATTACCAGAAATATGTTGTACCAATCAAATAATAAAAAAAATCAAGTTTGCCAAAACCGTTATCTCTTTGGATCATTTAAATGTATACTGGATCACATCATACCGAGTTCTATACAAACTTGTGGAGTTCATGCAAACTCAAATACTGATGTCATTAATGCAAATGAACAAACAGAATAATAAAATAGATCATTGGAAAATCATGTTTTTTTTTTCATTTTCACTTTTGATTCAAATTATTAGGCTTATAAAGTGAATGCAAAAAAGAAAAAAAATGTAACTAGTGGTCTCATACTTCTAGACCCCACTGTACCATATGTTAAAAATGTGGAGGCTATATAGTTTGGTTAAGTTTCAGTGTTTCCTTTAGTGACCGTGTTCGAGCCATTTTGGTGTGTAAATGAATCTGCTCAAAAGCTGCTGAAGTGGAATCTTACTAACAGTCTGTGGTGAAACTCGCTTGCTGACATCAAAAACAGAGCACTTAGCATCTGTCTGTCTTTTTGAGGTGTCACTAACTTTGTTGCTTTTCATAGTTGTCAGAATCAGATTCAGCTTGGATTGTCTCCAGTTAGCAACATTATGCAGTCAATCCCAGTCCAAAAGCTGCAGTCATCATGTGTGGATCATTTAGCTGTCAAAGTCTCAAATTTCTCTATTTTTGCCTTTCAGTGGTGGAATGTAACTGGGATCTCACAATTTATTTATTTATTTATTTTTGTCAGAGATTTAAGACCGCAGTATACAACTAAACATGTCAGTTCCAACACCAAATAGCCCTCTCTTTTTTTTGGAAAGAGAGAGGCAGATAAGATAAGACCACAAACCAATATTTGAACTTGGATCACCCAAAGTACAACTTAAACACGTTGGCTCTGACTATCCCTCTTTTTCCGTCAATCAGCAACATAGTTTATATTTTTTATGTGTCTAGTGGTTTAAATTTGATACCCTGCCTATTTGGCTGACCTGCATTGAGTCTCACTGCAATCTTATTAGGACTTTGCTTGCACTCTAAGAACACTATTAGTGCATGAGCTTTAGCAATTGACTTGTATTTGTGGCCACAAACTCCAGCAAATGTCTTCATAAATAAAATAAAAGGGTTAAGTTTAATCACAACATGTGTTCTCGGTTTCTTCATGTGTGATACATGAATGCCAGTCTGTCTCTATAAAAAAAAACGTTTCTGTTTGTGTATGCGTGGATGTGTGAGTTTTCAGATCAGATTCAAATCCTCTTTCTTCTCATTCTCACCACAAATGCTTTCAATGAAAAGTGCTGTTCTGTTGTCATATTGGCCTTTAACTTGAACTGTAAGGTGAACAGTAAGATGAACAAAGATACAGTAGAAGAAATCCAAGACTGCATCATTGCAAGCAATCTTTATGTGTTTATCTACATAAACTTTAAATGTCAATATTTGTTTATTATACTCCCAGTGGAGTTACTTGTTTGTTCTTGAGTCTTATTACATGTCAGAAGAACTGTGTACTATATTGTTCTTAATAAACACTTCTGCACTGCTCAAAAATGAACTATAAAATGAGAAAGTGGTCAAAGTCCTTCCATAATAAACCGTTAATGGTAACCTGTATATGCACCATATAGTAGAATTCATAAAACACTGGATCTTATGAAAAACTGCAATGAGCAGTTGTTGGTTGGATTCAAATCTATGTCCTTCGAGTGTATTTTAGAAAGATTATGAAATCATGTGTAATCTATGGCATACCTAGGTTTATCCTGTTATGGATCCTGAATTTTAAAATATAGCAAATAAATAGAATGAACTGGCTGCAAACTTAAAAATAAAGGTTCCAAAGTTGTTCCCAGCGATGCCGCAGAAGAACCAGTTTTGGTTCCCTGAAGTGATCATTTCTTAAAAGGACCATTTTCCTTTGCGTGAAGAACATTTTAATAATCTAAAGATCATTTTTCCACTGCAAAGAGCCTTTTATGAAAAGATTCTATGGATGGTAAAATTCATTGTGGAACCACTGACAATAAAGAACCTTTATTTTTAAGAGTGTACAGAAACACTTAAAAGTAATGAGCCTCAAGTCACTTATCAGTGAGGATAGTAACTAATGACGTTAATGATCTTGATTCACACTCTCGGGATATTAATTGTTGTAGTCCTGAAGCGAGAGCGGGCTGCATCCAGTGATTCAGATGACGTCTTGGAGTCTCATATGTGTAATTGACATCCTTTATGCTGATGCAAACCTCAAAGCAAAGACATGACTGATTACCACAGCGGTCAATAATGACTCAAAATCCTAGACTTTTTGATCTGTATATCCTGTGCCTTAAATGCACAACAGCACCACCTCAATTGCATTGCAAGGGGAAGGTCATTGGGTACCTACACACATCTGCTATGTCACTGAATATATGAGAGTTGGCAGAAATTCTATGGAAGTGGTCTGAAAGCTTCTCACCAGGAAAGAAATATCGGCGAACAAAAATATGAACGGATCATTATTGTGTGCTTTGGGTCCCCCTGCAGCCTAATGAAGGAAACGCGTAAAAGAGAAAATCTCATTATGTGATCACTCACTTAAAAAGTAGTTATACCTGGAAAAAAAACAGCCCATCGTCCATAATGTGTCACTTAGAGTGTTTTGGTTACTAGCATTCAGAATAATTTTGTGGTCTGCAGAATACAGTCAAACATTTAGAGTTTAAAGCGGAGTAATTGAAGAAAATTAACATTTCTGGGTAAAATATGTCTGGTTAAACTATCATTTGAATGAGCTCAAGATCAGTACTTATCATTTCTCTCCCTCTTTCGGTTCTCTGCTTTCTGAGATTTCCCAAATCACTTTTTTACTCTTCAGAAGGAAGCAAAGCATCAAATTAAACTCTTAGTATCTTTGTCTGTTTGAGCTTTGTGGAACTAATTCTTTTTATGATTCAAAATTGTTGTGCTCAGTTCTCAATTTGCCAGAACAGGATATTCAATATGGAGAAAAGTAGAGGAAGTCAGATTTGTGAGGGAATAAAGATACCTGAACTGAGACATGAATGTTGATTTGCTAAAAACAATACCTAAATAGCTTTATGTAGATGGGTGACAATGCATCCTCTTTTCTCCAGACATGTCTGGCTGAGATTTTTTTTTATTTAAATAGTCTTTCTCTTGTTTTTATACTTGCTGGAGTTAATTACTTAAATGTAGTTTAACCAATAGCTGGAAGGCATTTAATAATCCACCAGATATGGCCATATTGTCCTACTGGATATGTGCACATTGATATTGCATAATTATTATCACGGTGAACAACAGGTAATTACTGTAGGCTATCTGCATTATTGTAAGGTTAGGTTTAGGGTTGGGGTAGGTGTAGATGTTAATAAAACACAATAGGTAGCAAGTAGGCCTATACTTTTTTTGTTGTTGTTTTCTGTACGTAGCTTTATCCCATGCACATACCTGTATAATAATAGCTAGTGTGTGAGGACTGTAGGGAGCATGCCATATAGAAAAACAAAGCCAAAACCAGGACATTTTAGGGAAATTTCCAGATAGCTGCAAGATGTCTGTTAAAGATCTCTTGATGGAAAGCACCTGCTGTGTACAAAAATCTGACAGATGTCTGTAAGATGTCAGTTTTAGTTTTACATTCTAAATCATAAACATCTTAAAGACATTTAATAGATGTCTATTTGATATCTGATGTGTCTAAATAACACTTATTGTAGATGAACAAACACTTTAAAATAAAATGTCTTTCAGATGTAGGAGGCGGACGTCAAATAAACGTGTGCTAGAATCCTATCCAGGACATGTTCTGGAAAAAGAGGACATAGCCAATGGTTACTTTATGAATAAAGGTTACAATTATTTTTTTAGCCATTAAGGTGATGTCAAAAGTAAATGGAAAGCGGTTTCATATGACGTTCTTTTAAACTGTGTTAAGAATACAAAAGCTATTTTTTCTTTGGAGAAAAATCCACCGATGAATAACTCACAATAAGACCAGCAATTTACTGTAAGTCTTTAACAGACATCTTACAGTACATTTTGATTAATGTCCGCAATCAGTCAGGAGAGGGAGCTACTGAGTCACTAATCGAGTGAATTGAAGACATAGCCTCGAATTTACTGCCATCAACAGGTAAACAACTTCATTATCCTTCCTGTAGCTTAAAATATTGTCCCTTAATCATTTAGATATCTTGACTATACAAGGAACTGGGCCATAATACATTAGAACACTTATAATAATACAGCTAATGTTGCTTGTAAAGCTTGTATTGAACCGATGATGTTGGTCTTGGAGAAATGTTTTGGCAGCTAAATCCTTGTTTTTAATGGATAAGGCCTGGGTAAGGCACAGAGCAGGTGGATTTAGGGGGATTTGTCCTGGGTTTTAATTCCCTCAGAACTGGCCTTCGTGAGAGGGAAGATACTGGAACAGAAAGTGGTCATGCGTGATTTTCTTACTTTTCTGGAGCAATATAGATTTGTACGGGAGGGGAGCTGGCTGCTGCTGATCCTCTCAACACATCACATAAAGCATCCGCTTGTGTGAAATAATGTCAAGCTGGACCAGACAAACTGATTTAATTATAAAGCTTTACCAGGTGTTTTTGGCAGCACATATATCTTTGCTGTTGCAGACAAGTAATGCCCAGATGGTCATGTAATGGGCAGACCATCTCACACACTCAGAACTTATCATTAAGTTCCCTATATGTAGTTTTTCTTTCGGGGATGAGAGTTAGAAAAAGTTTGAGAGTAAAGGATGAAAAATCTCTGCCTGTCCATCACATAAAGTTCTCGTATGAGGCTTCAGACCACCGTTATGGTGCTTTTGATTATTGGAGGTTAATAGATTTGGCCACTGTAAAAAGCTGTGGTGGATTCTTCATACACTCTTAAAAATCAAGGCATCTATGATTTCACAAAGAACCATCCATGGACACTTTCCATTGCACACAAGTTATTTATAGCAGAAAAGTATTTTTGGAGTTTTTAACTTTTCTTCACACTAAGAAAAAAACAGTTCTTATGACTGTTCACTGAATTTTTTTCTCCATTGTATTGCTGTAAAACCCCCTTAAACTATTTTTATTATTTTTTACATATGAGTTTCATGACTTGGAAGTAAGAATGGGTTGGAATTTGGTTGAGCAAATAAGTATAAGTAAGTTAAGTAAATAAGTATAACAGATATGAAACAAGGCCACTTCCTCAATTAGAGTATCGGTGATGGGTGTCTCATAAAACGTTTTTTTTTTTTTTTTTTGCACATTAGGATACTATCCCTAATCTTAGTCATAACCCATATATTACATGGTCAAAAGCACAGTATATCTGTGTAAGTATTTTTTTCTCATGGGGTTGACCTCATGTGAGCTTTTTCCGAACATTTGCACCCATGGAGCAAACCAGTTTCCACACACACAGAGAAACAAACACATTTATAAAAGCTTAAAGTAGGTCATTAACCTTATTAAATGGACAATTTAAAGCAGTAAAATTGATACAAATTTATTTAGATATTGTAGGAAGCAGTGTTACTGTTAGCTAAAACTATTACAATTTGCTTTGGTACACTTAAATAAATAAAATATTAGTAAATAAAAATGTACAAGACAAAATTAAATAAAAATAAAAATAAAAATGAAAACTAAAAATATAAATATAAAAGCTATTAAGTTAAAAATGCTATTATAGTATAAAATACTATAAATAATTCTAATAATGATGATAATACATTATTAAACCATATGGCAGGTAAACAGTGGCTGGTCCTTAAGTCTCTCTTCTTTTAAGTTTACTGAGTTCCTTGAAAACCTGAAAACAGAAACATATAGGTCATATAGGTCATATAGATTCCTCGTTGTTTTCTTTAAGAGCTTTGGTATTTAAACTTGTTACTTCCTTGTTGTGTTTGGCTACATCTACTGCTTTTCTGAACCTAAACCTTTACAAAATAAATGCTCAGAAGATATGAGATGAATTAGCAACCTTTAGAAAAACTTACCCATATGCAAAAAGCACTGAGGACAAGTTTACTCACAGCCAATCCTACACAACCCCAAAGGACAAAGAGCACTGACTCATCATTCACACGAGGCAGTGGGATGCTGATATTTGCCCATGATTCATTAGTAAACTTAGTGGAGAAATTAAAGATGATGGGTGAAGCTGTTGACACACAATCTAGGCAGACAAAAAATGGGGCAATATTATCTAACCAGAAATGGTCTTCAACAAATGAATCATGCACAGAAATGACTAAAAGAACAATGCAAAGTCATATTGTTTGTCTGAATTTTAAACTGACAGCAATATGTATCTAAACAATAGAAACTAAACCAAAATGTGCAACACTCTGTATAACATATTATACTACATATTCATTTATTTATTTTCACAATTGGTTATTAATATATGAAATACCTGAGATATTAAGTCTAACCCGATTTTGACAGTTCATTCCTCCAGCTTTGGCTCTTATTAAACACATGTAGATCCCAGATTTGGCAGGAGTAACTTTCCTTAAAACCAAAGATGCATTTTTATCCAGTGATAAAGAATTGTTGTGCTTATCAGTCTGGATGACATTTTCAGATTTTATGACAATTGTCATTTTTGAAGCTCCGTCACTGCTGTTATCGTTGAACTAAAAAAAACAAAAGAGAGAAAAAAAAGAGTGAGTTTATATAAGTGTGAGAATAGCTCTGCATTTGCAGCACTAGAAGGTTATGAAAATGAATTGCACCTTCACTTTCTTTCCTTCAAATTTCATTTGATACTGTATTACCACATACTACCAAAATCTGCTTCTTTTATAATCACATTAATTATAAACAAAATATTTTTTGAGATTGAATTAGCCTACTCATTTAATGCAAATTAGATGTAGAATAAAGGGGAATGGGTGTATGAAAGGAAATGAATGTGTCTCAGAATGTTTCCTGCTTAAAGCCACAGACATTAAAGACCACGCGCATCTCGTGTTTTGCATGCACGAGGCGTTCTAAAAACGCGGCGCAAGTCTTTTTTTCCGCGTTTTTAAGCGTAAAACGCCTTATGTTAATTAACTTACCAGACACCTGAACATGACCACATCACCAAATGTTTGAGAACGTAAACATGACGTTGGCTAAACATGATAACAAACGGAATATGGTTTCTAGCAGTGGTCATATGAGATTTGACAGATGGACAAGTGGCTCACCTTGTACCATGTAACAGAGGTGTAGTTCTGACAATTTTTATGGAAAGTACAGTGCAAAGTTATGTCATCTCTGCAACTTGCGGTGACGAAGGTGACTTCATCGCTGCCAACAACTATATCAAGGGTCAGTGCTAAAAACAGACATCACAGGTAACAAAAATAAATAAATAAACATTACAAAGCTTCTGACGTACGCTTAGTTCGATTGGTTACTGGGTAGACAACTACAGATAATGTAGCCTATTTTACATCTGTCGTTAGGCAATGGAGTTTGCGTGAACTGGATAAATTATACTGTTGCCGTTCTTGATTTTTTTAATTATAACAAATATCTATAATTAGGCCCAAGTAAACAGTAAATAAAAATAACGGGTAAATGAAAGAGAAATCTGACTCACCCAACACAATCAAGCGATTCATTATCGCACTGGTGACATGTGAGATGCGCATTTCCTCCCAAGTTGGATGCTTTCCTCAGTTCTTGTGAGAAATCTCTTCAGAAAAAAATGTGGGTTGAACAATGCCCTTCAACACACGTTTATACTTAACGTGGAATGATTGAGATAAATTGCAACACAAGGATCATTGGGATAAAAAAAAAAGTGTACATTGTTTTGACATTATAAACTAAGGGCTGAACATTTCCCCCTCATAAGTGAACATAGAAGCATACTATAGTTTTTTTTAAACTGTTGAACATTTTCCCCTCATATGCATCTCAATAAAAATGTTGTGGAAAAGTTCAATTATTTCAGTAATTCAGTTCAAATTGTGAACTCGTGTATTAAATAAATTAAATTCACACAGACTGAAGTATAGTTTAAGTCGTTTGTTCTTTTACTTATGATGATTTTGGCTCACATTAAAAAAAAAAAAACCCACCAATTCACTATCTCAACAAATTGGAATATGGTGACATGCCAATCAGCTTATCAACTCAAAAGACCTGCAAAGGTTTCCTGAGCCTTCAAGTGGTCTCTCAGTTTGGTTCACTAGGCTAAACAATCATGGGGAAGACTGCTGATCTGTAATAATAATATAATAATATAATAATAAATAAATAAAGAATTTACAGGGTATCTGCAGGATTTTTAACATAACATTTTTAAGGCTTTTTAAGACCTGTGCAAATAAAATAAATACTGTATGGGCAGGGTGGGGCAATATCTATAGCCATAACATATTAACCATAAAATTACTGCAAAAACACATTGCAAAATATTTTTTTAAGTACAGATCTTTTTCTTAATAAAGAAAAGGGATGAATCAAAAGTATAAAGAACTGTTTTCATTTAAAGCACATACCTGTCTTAATTTTTTTTAAGGCACATTAGCTTTTTCTGAATAAAAACAGCAGAGGGGTTTATTAAAAATGTGTATTCATCTTAATTTTTGAACAGCAGAAATAAAGATGTTTCCCTGGTAAGGGCAGTAAACAAAGCCATGTTGCTCTCATAAACGCTACTTTATTAGACATTACACGTTGGTCAGATGAAATGAAAATGCCACTGAAACTTTACTTTTAAGGCAGTCGGTTCACTTCAGAGCTGCTTCAATCTATATTGACTTTGTATGTTTATTTTATTTTAGTCACAACTGTCTTAAGTTTTGTTTAACTGAGCAGGAGTGTTATTGCTTACCTATTAAAATGCTTAAAAACTCAGACTCTCCCATGAAAAAAAGACAGACTTTACAGAACACTTTGCATTATTTTAACCATAATTTGTCATTTTCAAGACAACGCTGACTGAAGTGACATCCTCATGTTTTTATCTCGCACTCTTTGCTATCAGATGGCACACATCAATATTACTTTATTAGTGTATTTGCTAGCACTTCAGTATTGGGGACAATTATTTTATTACTAATTGCTTATTAGCATGCCTATTATTAGCATATTGGCTGTTTATTACACTGTAAACCCTAACCCTCAGATGGTCTTTGGGGGCGTCTTGACCCAAAATGACTTTTGGTCAAATAAAAATTTTTTTTTCCCTTTGTCCAAATGGTATGAAACCTTCTACAGCTCTCAACACTTTCTAGATCTACAAAAAAAATAATAATAATTGGAATGATATCTGTTTTTATATTATGTTAAAATTTGTGACACTCAATGTTTTAGACCCCGCAATCAAAATAAGTTCAAGATAAATTCATCATCAGAAACAACACAGAACACATCGACAGAAATGGCACAAATAAAGTGGCACACTTCCACCAATGCAAAAAATATCCACAATGCTAAATTATATTGCTCACAACATGCGCACACACACACACACACACATATAGAGGAATACATTTTTGAGACTATAAAAACTGTTCTCTTATCATTTGTCAAATAAAATCATCCAAAATGCAGAACCAACACAAATATAAAGTGGTGACACTGACACCGACAATGTGTACACACACACACACACACTCACACACACAAACTTGTGAGGTTATAAAACAACTGCTCTCTTATAATTATTTCAAAAAAATCATGCAAAATGCAGAACCACCAAAGAGGGAGAGAGAGTGAGAGACAGATGACAGGATGAGACAAAACAATTTAGCATGCACACACACACACACACAAACCTCCTCCAACCCCGTCTACAGAAGTCATGCGGTTTACTGCCTGCAACGCATTGTAATGTAACATCATTGAAAAACTGAGATTTTTTCAGTAAAAAATACATTTGACAAAAAATATTTTATTTTTGTTAAAATTGTCATTTTAGAAATGAATCCAACTTGTGAAAAGATATCTTTAAGGTAGTCAAATAGCAAATAGCATATAGTGGAGCTCTAAAGCCATCTAGTGGTTAAAGTGATTTTTTATTTATTTTAAAACTGCATTTTCCAAAAAATGGGTAAATGTTACATTAAATCATTTAAAATGATCCATGTTATCCCCATGAATGAAAGTTAGAAATCTGTGTCTTTTATAAAGTGAATTTTACATAAAATGCTGTTTTTTTTGTTTTTTTTTTTTTTTGTAAAAAGCCTATTTAAATAAATTTTTATTTATTTATAGAAATTTAGAAGATATCATAAATCCTCCAAAAACTGCACATATGTTGAGTAAAAACATGAACAGAGTAAAATTTAATTTGTAAAAAAAAAAAACTATTATCTTGTTACAAAATTAAATGTTTTTGTCTGGGGTCTCTGGAGACCCCAAAAAACACGAGTGTGGACAGGAAACGAAGACCATCAGAGAGCTAATGTTGTCTTTACTTAAACAATCAAATTAATGTTGACTAAACATTACTTAAAATTTGGCATTTTGGCCCTGGCACTTAAAAATATGAGTTAATTTAACTTATTTATCTTCAAAATGCATAAACTTAAGTGGTGTAAACTCAAAATCTTGATTAATCTTTTGGAAAAACTAAACTTCACTCTGTTCATCTTTTAATGTTATTGGCCATGCAAGGAATTCTGCCTAGCAACAAGAGAACAAAAGCACTGATTGGTGGATTACAAAATTGGTCCTGTTGGCTTCAAAACTTAGACTCTCCCATGAAAAAAAAGACAGACTTTACAGAAGACTTTGCATTATTTTGACCATAATTTGTCATTTGTCAACACTGACTGAATTGGCATCCTCCTGGCATGTTTTTATCTCCCACTCTGTGCTATCAGATGGTGCACATCAATAAAAAGGCATTTTATCGAAAAAGTAAACCTTTCAGTAAGAAAATTATTATAAAACCAATGCAATTGCACATGGTTTCAAGCACATTCCAAATCCAAGCACTTTTCAAACCTTGAAAACACTATGTTAAATTCACAAATTTTCAAAGATTTCAAGGACAAACCCTGTATACTTATAGCCCTAGTGTATTGCAATTGAGTGCACTGTATCAGTAAATAAATGAAGTTAGCAAATTTGAACGCTAAAAAAGTAACAAACTCAATATTTTAGTCCTGTACAAATGAAAATTAACTCAAAAATTATGTAGACCTATTGTGAGTTGAGAATTCAGCTCAGTTAAATTAAAGCATGTTTGCAATTATCATGACACTTCCAGCATTTACTGAGAATTTATTAACAAAATATATAATAATATTTGTTAACAACAGTAATAAAAACAAGAAAAAAATGTAATTACTTTATTAGTGTATTTGCAAACATTTTAGTATTGGGAACAATTATCTTATTACCACCAGTTGCTTATTTGCATGCCTATTATAAGCATATTGGCTGTTTATTAGTACTTATAAAGCACATTTTCTGCATGACCATATTCTACATCCCTAACCCAATAACTAAAGTTAACAACCATTATTACTAACTTAACAACTGATAACTATTAAAATGGGACAAAGTAAGAGTTTATTGAGTCATAGTTAACATTTTACAAATAGCGAAAATTTTACATTAAAACAAAGTGTGAGCATGCATTTGGATCATTTTTTTAAAGAACACAGTAACCTTCATTTATAAATATATAACATCATTAGCTGTTGCTGCCTATTGGTGATGCAAAATGAATCCATATACGGTACAAACCAGTTACTTATATGCTTTCATCAGTTTGCAGAAGTTTCTTCTTGATATTATATTTTTCCTTTGTTTTCTTAATCATTCTGATGTTCAGAAACATGATAACAGCAGCACAAGCCATCAGCACACATGGGATTATGATGTATTTAAAACGATCACTGGCAGGAAGATCATGCTTCTTGAAGCTTACCACTTGTAGTTGAGGCTTTATGCAGTCTAAGCACAAAAACAAACACACAAATGTTTTTAGTTTTTAGGTGACACCACATTGTGCCATTTAAGGGAAATGAATAACCATCTGTGAAAGGGGAACAGTATTACACTTTGCATCTTAACATAAGTTCTCACCTGCTGAATAATAATCAGTATTTCCTTCCTGAATGTAATGACCCAGTGGAGGCCATAAAGTGCATCTGTAAATGCCACAGTCTACTTTAGCAGAACTAGGCACCAGAAGAGAGTTGTCTTCCCCCACCTCATAGGAATAATTTGCAAACTTATAGAGGGTTGTGATGTTTTTTAGGAAATCCTTCAAAACAAGTCCAGTCAGCACATCAGAATCCTCTTCAACCTGTAAAAAAGTTAGCCTTTTTTAAACGCTCCTGCCCAATATCCAAGCCACTAAACTGTATGGATGTATAGCTCTTGATTTTGACTGGGCGAATGTGATGATTGACAGGTGAAGCCGGCCTGCAGGGGCTGCAGGTTGTCAGCTATTCTTAACAGCTGACTGTGCATTTGGAATACTGAACATACACGAACCTTGTACCAGGTGATTTTCCTGTATTCTACACCTTGTTCAATGCTAGCTGGACATGGTATTTTAATCCAGTGCTGCTCCTTCATCGATATTGATAGGTCAATCACATAAACTGAAAAATAAATTATGACATTATGATGTATTTATTAAAAGTTGCACTAACTGCCAGTGCCTCGCATGAAAACGCGTTTTTATAGCCTATTATACACATTTTAACAGCTTTTCTGGTTTGGAACACGGAAGTTAATGTAGGCTGCACAGACGGTTAGTTTCACTTTTGTATTTATGCGTTCCTTTCTTTCTTTCTTTAACCTTTTGCAATTATTCAATACATTAAATTGTGCATGTGCACAAATGCATTTTGTACTTACACATTATAAAGTAAATGTGCAGCATGATCAATGTTGTTTCCTGCGCGTTGTCCTTTCGCTTCAGAATAGATCCGGAAACTCCCAGGATGCGATCTCATTGGACGATTCGTAAAAAAACAACAACAACACTTACATTTTTACTTGCTCTTATTTTATTGTTTACACAGTTTAATTAACAAACCGATCTCCAGCACATGCTGTAAATTAACATCTCTTTGGTGTAACGATAATTCGTTTTATTAAAATAGTAAAAAACAAGCAGGTCTACAAGGGTCACGCAAATAAGCTGCGTTATTTAATACATTCACACACACTTCGTTCCCTATCTTAGTGAATACATTGCCTTGGTTAATGATATGTTCTATCACCTATCCAACCCCTACAGCTAAACTTCCCCATACAGAATCTTGTGCAGAACTCATTTAAATAAAACATATTTTGGCTTAGGCTGCTGTACAAAGTGTATTTTACATTTAGCAGACAAATGCGACTTACAGTGTATTCAGGTTGTTATTTTTTATCAGTATGTGTGTTCCCGTGGAACCCACAACATTTTGCATTGCTAACACAATAGCTACCACTTAACCACAGGAACAATTTTCTGTCCCCTTGCAACACCACTCAAAAATTCAAATCATTCAAAACTTTCAGAATTTTTATGTTCAAAAGTATTTTATAATACTTGTTTCCTCATGGGGACCAAAAAGTATGTCCCCACAATGTAAAAAATTACTGGTGGGGACATTTGGTCCCCATTGTAGGGTACACACACACACACATTGTAAAAACATTTTATTACTCAAACATGGACTAGTGATATATAATAGGCTATATTTGTGTTTCCCAGATAGCATGTAGTATTAAGCCCGAGCTTAGCTGCCTCATGCCGCCTGCAGCTCAGACTCGGCATAGACATGGCCTGCAGTGCTCTCTTGCACAGGTATATAGACAGCTACATCGTTCATTTTCATTTCCAGCTTACTGTGTAACGCAGTTTGACTTCACTCAGTTGCATAACTGTGAAACTTTTAAACTGGCACATACAAACAGGCTTGACAAAGAAATCCAGTTAAAGTATCAGAATTAGATTAGAGCTGGACTGATTCTGTCTGCAGTTTAACAGTAACTACTGATGATCCTCATAATGGACAACTTAATTCTAAAGCATTATTTCTCTGTTGAATATTTAGGCTATCCATGTGTGAGCGTACTGGCCATATTATCTATATAAATACATTTAAAATGATTTGTCTATATCTTATATGTATATTCATATTAATAACTGGTTATGTCAATTTAACATGTTAATTTAATCTATACGTTATGGAAAAATAGTGTGATTAGAAATGCACTCACTCCACCCCAGACGTATACGTCATTTTGACAAACATGATGCAGGACAGAAGCTCACTGCATGATGTAGTCCATGAAATGAAACTCAATTTTATGCCCCTTAAATTTTATATATTGGGGCAAAAATGCCCCTGTATGAATTGTCTTAGGTTTATGTCATATGATAAGCAATATCACATGAGCAACAAGTGCAATATCACATGAGTGGTGTTTTTTATCCCAAATAGGACGTGTGCAAATATAATTTTATACAACAGTTCAGTAAATAAGAAGTAATTTTTTGTCTTATATTTTAAACACAGTATGTGACCCATGACCACAAAACCAGTCATAAGGGTCCATTTTCAAAATTACAATTTATACATAATCTAAAAGCTGAATAAACACGTTTTCCGTTGATGTATAGTATGTTAGGATAGGACTATATTTGGAAGAGATACAACTTATGAAAATCTGGAATCTGATGGTGCAAAAAAAATGTAAATATGTTTTATTAAGTCTAAATTAAGTCTTTAGCTATGCATATTACTAATCAAAAATTATGTTTCGATATGGAGATTTACCAAATACCTTCAAGATCTTTACATGAACATGATCTTTACTTAATATCCTAATGATTTTTGCCATAAAAAAAAAAAAATCTATAATTTTGACCCATAGAATATATCTGTGCTACTTATGACTGGTTTCAAGGTCAATTATTGTCTGTTTTTGCTCAATTTTGGCAGCCGAAATATTACTGTATCTATAATGCCACATGCAGCAGAACTTTGAACCATATGAGCAAATCGAACAAAAAATACTTGATTTTTCTCAGATCATTTTGTATTATAGTTTATGTTAGGCTGTTGTACCCTAAACGTGTATTTTCTTTTACTTACTTTCTTTCTTTCTTTTTTAATAAAATAATATATTTATTTATAAAGCTACTTTTTGTCAACTTAACACAATCGTTATAAATTATCTTTTAAGGGTATTTTCACAGTAAAATGTATTAAAATAATAATAATTAATTAATCACCACATTATGTAATTAATTAGATAAATTAACATTTTCATCGAGTGGCAGCCCTAGTAATAAACCTTAAGATTCATAAAGTACATAAATTTGTTGCAAACAGTAAAAATTATTTACAGAGGATATACAATTATAAAAAATGGGGGGAAATGTAAAAACAAACAAAAGGCAAGAGTGTGCAGCTGTGGCAGAGCACAGGCCTAATGAATTGCAGCCCACCCTGACTCTTGTCTCCCTCAACAGCTATAAAACAGCTCCCATTATAGATGTCCTTCTTCCCCCAGGAATAAACCATCCATAAAAAAGTAATTAAGAATAGCCAAACCACACAGAAATAAAATGGATCCTATCAACACAACCTAATGATGTGAATAACCTTGTAAATGTTTACAGGCTTGGACTGTTTTAGTTAGCTAATGGATGCATAAAACTAAAATGATCCTATCAGCTTTTTTGTGAATCTCAGTCTTTCCAGCTTGACCTTCCAGTCTTGCTTCCCCTTCCTTCCTGTTTTCTTCTTACTGTTCTAAATATGACTCGATCACACACCTGTGAAAGGAAAATGTATATGAGCCTGGTTTCAAAATCACTGAAACACACACACACAAAACTTCTCCCACATATTCTTAGCAACGAGCCTGTGGTATGTCATTTCACTAATCTCTGAAACCTAAACGATTGCTAGCTGTTACAGAAAAACAGTCGTGTGAAAAAAAAAATGAAAAAGCCAAAGTACACACACAGCTGCAACGTAATGCATTTACTACAAGACCATCACAGGGTTCAGCAGAAAAAAAGCATTATTTCCTGTGATAGATAAAGTACAGCATGCAAAGACATTGCTGGTGGGGCATATGTAAGTGTGGGGGGATTCGTGTGAAGCTCATGGGCCTCACCGTCTCTGTTTCCTGTTATGCAACAGTTTCTGAAGAGGTAAAGTGCAGAAACAGGTAAAATATGTTTACTGTCAGTCTGTGAGGCATGTGTTTATGCAGTCTGATTCTGAGAATCAGGTCAGAAATACTTCAAACAAATGAACTGCCTAAAATATATAAAAGATCGTTTTGTCTTTTAGGTGAAGACGGACTCAAAACAGACATGAGCTGTGTCTCCTTTTAAAGCACAGCCTCCAGAGGTCACCTTTTCAGCCGCATGCATCGAGTACACTGAAAATACTGCAATTTCAGTGATTTATGCAGATAACTGTATAACTTTTACTTTTATAAAATTAGTCATCCTCTATGACATATGTGGCTGACAAATGCAACCTCAAGCAGCCTGCAAAATGAGACACAGCTTATCTGTTTTGAGGCCATCTATATGGCACATGAATTATCTATTTGTACTGGATGGAATAAAAATGTTACTTTATTTTCTTACAATTCCATTTTTTATCCACATATCTCACAATTTTTGCTCTCCCAGGTTGCATCTGTTTTATATAAAATGCAGTAAAGCGGTATTACGGTGGAATATTAATTCAATTTAAATAGACTTGACATTTTCTATTGCATTATATTTTAAAATATAATTCATCCTGTGATGGGAAAGCTTCATTTTCACCATCATTACTCCAGTACTGCTTTGATGTTCAGGAAATATTTCTTAATTATTATCAATCATGAAAACAATTGTTCTGCTTTATATCTTTGTGGAAACTCATACTTCTTCAGGATTATTTGATGAATAGAAAGAACAGCATTTATTTGAAAAAGAACAGAATTAGAATAGGACAGAAAGTAAAATTATAAATGCCTTTACTTTCACTTTTGATCACTTTAATGCATCCTTTCTAAATAAAAGTTATAATTTCTTTCAAAATAAAAATAACAACTAACCCACTTAACTTACACATAACAGTAATCTACAATGATTCTGTGTGTTTCCTGGAATTGACTGATTGGGATGTTAATATACTCACCCCCACGGTTACAATGCAAAGAATAATTTTGGTGATGCTAATAAGAGAAAAGCCAATCACAGCCCAGGGAACAGTTAATTCTTCTACAGCAGGACAAGATTCAGCAGGGATCATGGTGGTGATGGGATAAACTGTGCTCACATCCAAACATTCTGAAAATTAAGATTTGTTTTAATGGGTTACTTAGTTTTACGAGATCATGCATAATTAGAATACATGCACTTAAAGATACGGTTTTGATGACACCAAAATACAGAATTTCAGAATCAAACCGATTTTATGTGGAATGAACTAGACTGTCCGGGCTCTAAATTACCTGAGATATTCAATCCAACTATAGACTCATCATTTTGACCTCCAACCTCTGCAGCCAGGAAGCATCGATATTCTCCAGAGTCTGAAGGTTGCGTATTTTTTAACACCAGGGTCTCTTTATCTTCCAGAGAAATGTTGGTCAAGTTATAGTATGCATATTCATCTTTTTTCCTCTTGATGATAGGAACATTCTAGAAAAGAAAGACATGGCTTTATTAGGGGATTTTGTTGTGGTGTGGTGTTTTCTGGTTGAACAGAACGACAAAGTCAAATGCCAAATGGTATGCCACTGAGGTGCAGAGGATGCTACTCATCAAAGGAACAGCTTTTTGCTGGCTAACCATCATGCACCTTTCTTTTTTACTTTCAAAACAAATCAGTTAAAAAATATAAAAGCAACTCACATCATTTTTATACCACATGACGTAACGGAAGGTTTTTGTTCGGTCAGTAGCTGTACAAGGAAGTCTGATGACATCATTACAGTTACCCATAATAAAGTCTATTTCTTCTGTTATCCCACAGTGCAATGCTGCCATTGCAAACAACAGTAGTTCTGCAAGGAGAAATATAGAGTGGAAAGTAAACATCAATCTGTTAATAATAGCACCTATTTAAATAATAATTCTCTATCTGGCCTATGTGTTATGGTAGATGAACTTTCAGTGTCTGACTGTGGTGATGCTAAATGGGTCAGTGACCTATACAAATGACCTATAATATTAAATGCATAGTTAACCCCAAAATGAATCATTTTTTTTCTCCTCTTTCCTCTACTAAACTAAAAAGAAAATATTTTGAAGAATGGACCCCATTGACTCTCACAGTATATTTTAACACTCTGATGAAGTCAGTTGTTTTAAACAACAAAAGCAAAAAACAATATGATATATACTGTAGATGCTATTTAATATCACTAACCTAACATAGCTAAAACATATTTTTTAACAGTCATTAGGAATAACACACACAAAACCTTTAAATTACCATAAAATATTATTCACAGACCTGAAAACTTGTACAAAATACTAATAGTTTTGAAGAAAGGCTAAATTTAGGGTCAAGTGACTTGATTGTTTGTTTAGTAACTAAAATAAAGGAAACTGTTTGCCAACCCTCTTCACCTTCTCTGGCTTATAACTGCATGATTCTGTAGAATTTCGCATCCCTGTCATCACATTCAGTTCTGAATTTAACAGGACAGAGAAGTTACAAAAAGAGAAGAAGTCTCAAGTGAAAAAATAAAAAAATAAAAATCACTTGTGTGTCTCTATTTCATAATTTATTTATTTATTTTTTTACTTCTAGCCATTTAGGCATCAGCTCAAAATGATACAGAAAGCACTCAACATAATTTCTGTGAACCTAATGCTTAAATTAAATTATAATATCAGAATTATTTATTTTAAAGTATTTTTCTAAATAGTTAGGTTTTAAAGAGAACCTTTTGACCATTGGCCATGGCTTTGATGAGTTTAAAGTCAGTTGGTAATAAAGTCTGAAATGTACTTACCTGGAATCTTCATATTTCTCATTCTGAGTTCTTTACAGTGGGTAAAACCAAGCCATCAGTGATTACGAGTGGCCTTACAACTGTTTCTTATTGCTCTTCACCTACGAACAGAAAGTGTCATCAGTTTAACAAAAGTGAGGTGCTGCTTGGAGAAAACATGAAAAGGTCATGCATGTCTCAATTCCGCCCTCTGGTGAGTGTAACGATAAATAATAATAATAAAACACAATATAAAAGAAGAAGATAACTACCCCAATACATTTTTTAATCATTGAATCGTCACTGACTTTGACTGGACCAAAATAGGATGGATATTTTAAATATGTGGCAGGGTCAAAAACATATCGATAAAAAAATAAGAAATAAAAGAAAAGCCAGAACTCGCTTATGTAGATATTTTTGTGAATGGTGTAGAGTTTCAGATCATCATTTTATAATAAAATTTAAATCTGAGAAATTACTGTTTAAATGACATTAGTATAATTTACATAGAATAAATTAATAATTATAAATGTATTGATTGCAATAGTATTGTAAATATCCTTACTAAAATAATGTTATTTCAGATAGTCATCTGAATTATACTGAAATATTTCTAACAATATTAACTGAAACAACACACAAATATATACATGAACATAAATATTTACACACATATACTATTCTAATATTATTAGAAAATACGGGATTAGTTTCCATTCAGTGATACTCAAGTATATACAGTGGGGCTCGAAAGTTTGGGCACCCCTTGCAGAATCTGTGAAAATATGAGTAATTTTCAAAAAATAAGAGAGATCATACTAAATGCATGTTATATTTTATTTAGTACTGTCCTGAGTAAGATATTGTGCATAAAAGATATTAACTTTTAGTCCACAAGACAAAAAAAATGCTGAAATTATTAAAATAACCCTACTCAAAAGTTTGGGAACCTTTGGTTCTTAGTACTGTGTTCTGTTACCTGATGATCCTCGACTGTCTTTCTGTTTTGTGAAGGTTGTGCATGAGTCCCTTGTTTGTTCTGAACAGTTAAACTGAGCAGCGTTCTTCAGAAAAATCTTTAAGGTCCTGCAGATTCTTCAGTTTTCCAGCATCTTTGCATATTTGAACCCTTTCCAGCAGTGACTTTATGATTTTGAGATACACCTTATCACACTGAGGACATTTGAGGGACTCAAACACAACTATTTAAAAAGATTCAAACATTCTCTGATGCTCCAGAAGGAAACAAGATGCATTAAGAGCATTAAGAGAACACAATGAAGATGGCCAAATTTGTCTTATTTTGTTGAAATGTAATTTTTTCCCGTTTAGTTCTGCCCTTCGTAAGCAACAGAAGATACTTGTATGTTTCCCGGTACACAAATTAAGTACAATTTACCTTGATCTTCAAATTCCAAAAGTTTTCACCCCCCAGCTCTTTTTTTTTTTTTTTTTATTTAACCTTTATTTAACCAGGAAAGTCCCATTGAGGTTAAAAACCTCTTTTTCAAGGGAGTCCTGGCCAAGAGGCAGCAAAAACACAGTCAATTACATTTATAAAAGTTATACAATACAAATAATTAAAAACATTTGCAATTTAAACAGGTCATTTCAGGTTCTCTCAATCTGGACTTAAAAGCATTTAAGGAAATGAGTTCAGATAATTTCAAGTCTTTTTGCAAAAAGTTCCATGCAGAAGGAGCTGAGTAGACAAAAGCCCTTTTTCCCAGTTCTGTACGGGCAAATGGAACAAAGAGCAGCAAGTGATCATTTGATCGCAATGAATAAGAATCAACACTTCTCCATGTGATTAAACTACAGATGTAGGATGGCAAAAGACCAAGCATGGCCTTATAGATAAAAGTATGCCAGTGCCCTGATCTCCTGTTGGACAACGATGGCCATCCCACTCTGGAATATAATTCACAATGATGGGTCAAGTTTTTACAATTCGTAATAAATCTCAGAGACGCATGATAAACAGTGTCAATCTTATACAGACATTGTGCTGAAGCGGTCCTATACACCAGGTCTCCATAATCTAAGACAGATAAAAATGTTGCAGTGACTAGCTGCTTTTTTGCTTTAAAAGAAAAACAAAATTTATTTCGAAAGAAAAAGGACAGTTTAAGTTTGAGTTTCTTCACAAGGTTGTCTATATGAGGCTTAAAAGTGAGAGCATCATCAAGCCAGATACCAAGGTACTTATAAGAATGAACCACCTCTATGACACTTCCAGTCAAAGTGAACACAGGAGGAGGAGCTTGAGAAACCTTCTTAGTATTTCTAAACAGCATCAGTTTGGTCTTATCAGCATTGAGAACCAGCTTAAGCTGCATAAGCGTACGTTGAACCACATCAAAAGCTTTCTGCAAAGACTCAACCGCTTTAGCTGGGGATGATCCAAAACAATAAATAATCGTGTCATCAGCATAGAAATGCATATTAGCATCTGACATATTGTGGCCTAGTTCATTTATATACATAATAAACAATAGAGGACCTAATATTGAGCCTTGTGGCACCCCCTTTTGGACCTTCACTAATGCAGAACATAGACCATCACATTTAATGCACTGAGTCCTGTCACTCAGATAATTCATGAACCAGGAAACTACACAATCAGACAATCCCAGACAAAGAAGCCTTTGCTTTAAAACAGCATGGTCCACTGTGTCAAAAGCTTTCGACAGATCAAGAAAAAGTGATGCACAGAATTGCTTTCTATCAAGAGCGACAAGTATGTCATTAATTACTTTTGTAACAGCAGTGATGGTACTGTGCTTTTTCCTGAAGCCTGACTGCAGTTTAGAAAGGAGTTCATTTGAGTATAAAAACTCTTTTATTTGGTCTGAAACAAGGGATTCTAAAATTTTTGACAAAACACACAAATTAGATATAGGCCGATAGTTAGTTAAAACTGCTGGATCACCTCCTTTAAACAAGGGAGTAACAAAAGCTGACTTCCAAACTGATGGTATTTCATTGTTTTGAATTGACAGATTAAAAATAATTGTAAGGGGCTCTGCAACAAAATCAGCCGCCTTTTTCAAAAAGTAAGGCTCTATTAAATCTGGTCCAGGAGGTTTTCTGTGATCTAATGCTTTAAGAGCTCCATGCACCTGCTGCACAGTAAAAGAAACAAAATTAAAAGGCTCTCCAGAAAACACTGATGAGTATGTGCATGGAGTGACAGCGACTACTCCTGTCGACTGGGACAGAGAACCAACTGATACAAAATGCTCATTAAAGCAATTTAAGACATCAACTCTGTCGTAGACTGGGAGAGAGTTTTTTAAGACAAATTTTGGGAGGGCTTCATTACTTTTATTCACAGAAAGAGAATAAATGCATCTTGTTTCCTTCTGGAGCATCAGTGAATGTTTGAATCTTTTTAAATAGTTGTGTTTGAGTCCCTCAAATGTCCTCAGTCTGAAAAGATGTATCTCAAAATCATACAGTCACTGCTGGAAAGGGTTCAAATATGCAAAGATGCTGGAAAACTGAAGAATCTGCAGGACCTTAAAGATTTTTCTGAAGAACGCTGCTCAGTTTAACTGTTCAGAACAAACAAGGGACTCATGCACAACCATCACAAAACAGAAAGACAGTCGAGGATCATCAGGTAACAGAACACAGTATTAAGAACCAAGGGTTCCCAAACTTTAGAGTGGGGTTATTTTAATAATTTCAGCAATTTTTTTGTCTTGTGGAATAAATGTTAAAATATTTTATGTACAATATCTTACTCAGGACAGTACTAAATAAAAAATAACATGCATTTAGTATGATCTCTCTTATTTTTTGAAAATTACTCATATTTTCACAGATTCTGCAAGGGGTGCCCAAACCCCTTTTTAGGGGAAGTCGTGGCCTAATGGTTAGAGGGTTGGACTGCCAATCGAAGGGTTGTGAGTTCTAGTCTCGGGCCGGACGGAATTGTGGGTGGGGGGAGTGCATGAACAGCTCTCTCTCCACCTTCAATACCACGACTGAGGTGCCCTTGAGCAAGGCATCGAACCCCCAACTGCTCCCCGGGCGCCGCAGTATAAATGGCTGCCCACTCCTCCGGGTGTGTGCTCACAGTGTGTGTGTGTGTGTGTTCACTGCTCTGTGTGTGTGCATTTCGGATGGGTTAAATGCAGAGCACAAATTCTGAGTATGGGTCACCATACTTGGCTGAATGTCACTTCACTTTCACTTAACTTCCGATCCCCACTGTATATATATATATATATATATATATATATATATATATATATATAAACTATAATTATATATTTATTATATTTAAAGGGGTCATCGGATGATACATGCACTTTTATAAGTTGTTTGAACTGAAATGTGTGTTGGCAGTGTGTGTACACAACCACCCTATTATGATAAAAATGATCTCAGATGCCTGTCTTTGTGGTGTCATGATAGTTTGATTGACAGTAGCATTTTAGCACAGACTGGACTGTCAGTTTTTATCATGGTTTTTATAGTCTATGGTATTACCTTGTTTTCGATGCTGGAGCAGGCATAGAATATCTTGTTGGATGTAATAATAAACATAGCAGTCGTCATTTGCTGACATCTGAGTGGATTAAATTTGTTTTTGAAGAGAATGTCCCCCCTGATCTACCTAAATTTGTCTGTCTTCATGCAAATCATTTGTGATTCAACTTCACCAACAGAAAAAGTAAGTACGGTAAACGTTTTTTTAATGAATCTATAATGTGCTAATTAACAAGTTTCACATGAATGTGGCTAAAGTAAACAATTTCTATGAGAGCAGCTTGGAAGAGAGGGGTGGGATCAGCAGAGCTCATTAACATTTAAAAGAAAATGCTACAAAACGGCTCACTCTGAAAAGAGCTGTTGTTGACAGGGTAAAAAAAAAAAATTAAATATATTTTCAGAACTATGTATGAACATGTTTCTACTTTTATTTATATGTATTAATGATGTATAGAAACACATTAGGCCTATACATTCTCTGTCCTAATGTTTTGGACCCGTTTAGAGTCAACACAGTCAGACACTGAAAGTATCTTTAAACCTACAATGATTGGCCAAGAAAAAAAAAAAAAAAAAGATTTACCATACACAGGTTAAAAACGTTCATAAGATTCAGAAATGCTAGATAAAACAAATGGATCATATTACATAGGCAGATTTGGCATGTTTGACATATCTGATTTCTGTTAAATATAATGGGATATAATGGAAATACTGACAAGTTAGAAACTGCTGAACGCAAAAGAGCAAAGTGGAAACACACTTGTGTTAGTCACTGGTGAACTGTTTTGCTGGGTCTGCACTTGTGGTTTATCACAACGGAACTTTAGTCATCAGTATGTTGAACTAATGTTATTCGTGGTCGTTTGAAAGCTATAGCCTACTTAAACACATTCGTATTGAAATGTAACTTTTGCTCATACGTGAATGAGCCACCTGCTCCTGTTGTGGAAGTTACAAATATTTCACAAAAGGTTTCAGAACTATCTTCTCCTGTTTCTCTCTCTCACTCACTTTGGTTTGCTCTTTTGAAGTCTTTGTTTTCCTTTGAGTCCCATTTGCAGTCACAAATGGCTGAATCACAGAGCTGTAAAGCTGCTCTTCCATGGCAGTAAATAAGGCGTCTGTGAAAGTGGTTGACGGTGGACTTGCTTTTCTTCAGTCCGGAACTCGACCCTCTCCTCTCTCTGGCCGCAGAGATCCTCCTGCCCGTAATGACTGTATGACATGCTCTTCTCCATCCTGTTGTTCTTCATATTGGGGTTCCCCCACTTTTTTCTTTTTCTTCCCTCCTTCTTTCCCTCTCCTAATTTGTCCCAGTGTTTGCTGGAGTCTTGCTTGCTGACAGGATAGTGAGGGATCAGGATATTAATAGGAGGCTGTATGAATAGGAAGAGGAAGACACAGAGAGAGGGTTGCGATTACGCCATCTGGATTAAACAATGCCTGGGCTACTTCAGGATGGACACAATAAATGAGAGGACAGCAGGGGCAAGTGAGAAAGGAGGAGAGCCTCTGCTTCATGCAGAATGCATACTGTAATTTATACAAAGATTATTACACATTCATTGACATTTCAGACATCTGATATTAGGTTAAATAGCATCTGCTTGTTACATTTTGTGTGCTACTGACTACTAGGCTACCATATTTTCACAACAATGTTCACAGCAGTTCTAAACGTACATGACAGCTACATAATGTATCTCCACACTGAATAGTGACAGACACATCATATTTGTGGATATGCATTTATGATCGAGATACAGATAATTCTGCATATTCAAGCAAGACTTTTGTCAGAGTAAATGCGACACACTCTTAAGCGTAGATTTCCGTACGATCTGCTGAAGCCCCATTGACAGTCAGGTTTAAGGGTGGACATTTGAATTCACCTTTTTTATTTCGAAAAATCATATTTGACTTTAAATATAATAGTAAATAGGGCCTTTCTTTCAGAGCATGGGCACAACATCAAACTAAATCTCAATTATATATGATTAAAGATATAAAGCTAGCTGCAGGCGAGCTTGTTTTTTAATAATTTTATTACTTTTCAAGATACATAAAAACAAGAATATCAAAGTCATTAACTAAATAAGCAATAGTGTGATGATGCCTGCATGGAGAAATTTGCGTTAATTTATAAAAAAAATTGTGTATTTTTCTGCAATTTCAGTTTTTTTGTTTTTGTTTACACTTTTGTTACTTGTTTTGTAGTGCTCAAAGTATTTATTTTTATATAAAATATTGGCAATTCATGCTAAATTTCATCACATCGAGATGGAAAACACCCTGTCCCTTCGATCACTTACAACAGTACGGAACAAATTATGATTCCACTGAAGAGTCCATCATTATTAGCTTATTCTGTGAATATAATAACATATAGTAGAAGACTATAGGCCTGTAGTTCATTTTAACAGTAGCTTTTTGTGACAGAAAATTATCTTGTTTGCACTTATGTTACAGTATAAATTTGAAACCAGAAAATAAATTATTGTTTTACAAGATCCTGTTTTTGACTATTTACTGAATTTATTAGTTATTACTGAGAAAAAGCTAAAAGCTAAAATGTATCCCTAAATGGTACATAATCATACCTTAAGTATACATATTAGTAACTATTAGTTTACAATTTTTTTTTTTCGGAAAGTATCAAATGTGTATTTACAGCATACGTATAAATGTATGGGAAGACTGAACGAAATTAACAAGAATTAATTAAAGGTTGAACTGCAAAAAACTAAAATACATTAGTACCACTAATGTTTACTATATTTGTTTGAAGGTTCCCTCAGAAATGTTTTGGTAGTCATGGAGATCTTAGCTTATGTTATTCATTTTAAATATGCAGTTATCAATGTGCGTATGTGTCTCTGTGGGTGTGTGTTTTGTGCAGTCTACAGCAGGTCCCTGAGGTTATTAGAAGCCACAGCTGTGTGTGTGTGTGTTTATCTGAAGGCCCATGTTTCTGTCAGTGAGCTTGTTCAGAGCGCTCTTACTGCGTCTGATTGAGGATTTCCTCTAGATGATCGTTACCTCCACACACACACACACATACACACACACACATAGAGGAACGCCCCAAATGTTCCATCAATACACAGCAGACTCTCAAAGCCTCCACAGCTGGGAGATTTTCCCATGCGAAAACACAGTACAAAAATGCAGACACACACACCAGTGACGTAATAAACGTAATGACAATACCGTGTAAATTTGACCTTTATTATATAGATATCATGTGAATCGGGAAGATTTAGGAATACAAAATCATTTGGGATTTTTCTTTTGATTGATTATGGATTGTGTGACTATGATTTTGCATTAATAGATTTTGCTGATACTAGATTAGATATGTTGAAACTCTTAAAGACCTAAAGTTTAAAGACATCATTCTGGGACTGATACGTGTGTGTGGGTGTGTGTGTGTTGTGCTGTGTTTTGGCTGAGAGCTGCTTCCTCTGACCCAGTTTTGTTATGGTCCTTATTAAAAATACTTTGATGATGCTTGATGATTGTGATGATGATAATTATGATGGCCCGTCTCCCTCTGCACCCCTCCTGTTGTGTGGATGTCTTATTGTTTGATTGTTTTCTTTCGGAAGCATCGCTAGCACGATACCGAAACTGACCCCTCACCCTGAGTACGGTTAATGTCTGGGAGGGCCACATCTTCTGCTCGACGGCATTCCGCGCTGATAGCTGTGGAGCGTTTACATTGTCCAGCAATTCCCCACTCAGGGAATTCCGCTTCCAGACTCCTGAATACTGAACAAAAACAATAAGTGTGTTTGTGTATGTGTATGTGTGAGTGAGAGACTGAGAATGTGAGGCAGCAAGCGTGTGTATTAATGATGCTTGCTCCTTCCTTCTCAAAGCTTCAGAGGTTGGTAAATGTTTGAGCTGAGTTTTTAATGTTACCTTATGAGAGAGGGAAAGAACAAGTTAAAGTCATTAAATTATATTTACATCGAATAAATGTTAACTGAATTGCCTATATATATATAGAGAGAGAGAGAGAGAGAGAGAGAGAGAGAGAGAGAGAGAGAGGTCAGTTATTTGGAGGGAATTCTTTTTTTTCTGTATCTATTAATTTATTCTAAAATAGATTTAATAAATGCAGTTTATATCAACATTTAATTGATTTAACTGATTTAATTGAATTAATTATTATTTAAAAAAAAAAGATAGGCAGTGAAGCAGTTGTGTTTTAAAATATTATTAATTTTTGAGAAAATAATGTCCACCAAATCAGTTTTTTTTTTGTTTTGTTTTTTGTTTTTTTTGCAAATAAAACAGATTATTGGAGTATATTTTACTAAATTGCATGTTTCATTTAATGTGTTACTTGCCATTCCTTTGTAATTGTTTGTGAAATTTGCTTGTCCTATATCCTATATTTTCAGTGAATAAGAAAACAAATGTATTATGAAAAGTAAGGCTAAAACATTTTTTTTTAACATTTATTTTTACCTTTTTGTTGATTAGCTAAAATAGTATCCAAATTATGATTCAACCCCTTTTTTTACCTTGAAATATGTGTTTAAAATTGTCTAATAAAATTTATTAGTGTCTTTGTATTTTGTATTTTGTCTTTTGTCTATTGTATTGTATTCTTTTCTACATGGTACAGGGGTACAAAGCTAGATTTTTAAAATTTTTCTCTTTTAAGATTTCAAATATCTTAAATATTATGCAAATAATAATGTTAAAAATATATTTCATACATATATTTTAACTTTACACCATATGAAATTCTCTCATAATCTGTGTAATGTTTTTTCTAAAGCAACCGTCCTTTACCCTGGTTGCAGTTAGAAGGGTCCCAAAGTAGAATTAGTTTCAAACATAATGTTTTTATTTCAGTATTAATATAATTGGCGTGGAGGTCTGAGTTCTCTTTGCTGGCCGGATACAGTCCTGTCAGTGAATTATGGTGTCTGGGAATCATCCATCTGCTGGGCTGGTGGAGCTGAACAGAAGTGAGGTGTGTGTGTGTGTGTGTGTGTGTGTGTGTGTGTGTGTGTGTGTGTGTGTGTGTGTGTGTGTGTGTGTGTGTGTGTGTGTGTGTGTGTGTGTGTGTGTGTGTGTGTGTGTGGATTCATGTAGACTCCGCCAAACTCAGAGGAGGGAGTTTCCTTCTGGGACATGTGTCACTAGGCAACCACTTAGTCATTAGTAAACGAGTGTCAAGGTTCGGGGTCTGAGAGGAAAGAGGTTGTTGGGTTTTGTTATGAAATGCTTCTAATAAGCCAAGTGAAACCCCCAAAGAGACCAAATCAAACCCGATTTATGAAGCTCCAAATATCATAGTTAATCCTATAGAATCTGCTTTGAAATGATGAAATCACAGCAGTGAGGGTAAGATTCGACTGCAGTACAATCGGCTGGGAGATATCAGTCACACTTTAGACATCGTATGAGGGGAATTCAGACTCCACCAGCTGCCAAAACACTGAAGTACCATCACTGCACACTGCTGAACCAATTCATTATCATAAAACATATACAGTAATGTTCAAAAGTCTGAGTGCACTCGTGAAAATGTGTCTCTAATTAAATATAAATCTTTTCATTGTAAATTATTTTAGACGTTCATCATTTATTAATATGGGGTTAAATGTCACATTTTTAATTTCAGGTAATATTTTGTATAGGCACAAGCCTCAAAGTCTAGGCTATAAAAGTCATAGAAGTTTAATCCACAAGTATAGCTCAGGAGAAATAGTGCATTTAATTAAACAGACATGTGACAACATGCCCCAATAGTGTCTATAGTGTGCTTTTCAGTCAAACCTAACCAGTAAAACAACAGTGAAACAGAATCAATGAATGACTAAATAAATCAACTAAATGTTAATGTATATAGCCTTACACATATAATATAATAAATCTCAATATCAAATCCCAATCATTACGAAATTAAATAAACATTAATTTCCCAGAACTTTGATTAGACTATATAAAAAATATTTTAATATAATTTAGAATCAGATAACTTTTTATGTATTATTATATTTGATAAAACATTGCTATTTTGAATATATTAAATCTCAATCAGTAATTCAATCATCATAATTTCTCAGATATATCTGGGACTGACTCCTATAGCAGCCATCATTATTCGAACAGATCCTAAATCCATTCCCGGTTGTTTAACATGAGAAACATGCATTCTGTGTAACTCTGGTGGAATGAATGTCTCTGTCTCCGGTCTGATCGCAGCATGAGACCAAAGAGGACCGATCAGACACAACATATTTGCTGTCTCCTGGGTTATTTAAGGTTTTCCTTTCTCAACAGTTCACAGGGTTAGTCTTTTTTTATTTTTTATTAACTGCAGAAAAGTTCACAGAATATATTGGGATATTGGCACTTGTAAAGATCCATTTTTGACTGCGATTTTAAAACACCCACTCAGCTTGTATGTACAGTAACCTATGACCTTCATCCAAGCATCCGAGAGCTTAAATGCTTTATCTTTACCCTGACCTTCGACCTTGCTTTCTCTTTATCAAACCCCCTCTTCCACTTTCTCTTGCTGTGTATTACCCCACCTTCCATGTCGACCCTGCTGGTGATTTATGCAGCTCACAGATGCACAGCTGCAGCAGGTCCCCATGCTGACCGGAGGGTAGTATTTACCGTGACTAATACATACCAGATCTCAAAAACACATGCAGACAGAATGAGAGAGATATGTATAAAATAATTTAAAAATAATCATAATAATCAAAGGAAAACATTTAGATTCTGTCCTTCAAAGAAATTACAAACCAACATAACATTGAGGAAAGGACCACATTGAGAAATAGAGGAGTTAAATTATGTGAAGAGATAATCAATGAGTTTTTTTTTTCTGAATTTAAATGAATGTTTATTTTCAGATGACTGATTGATTTGAAGCTCTGCCTGAATCCCATGAGCCCTGAACTCTTCTTTCAGCTCTTGGTGTGTTTTCCTGGCAATGTTTGGATTTTTAAATCCAGAAAAGCATCAGCCAATAAAAATCACTATAAACGCTCTATAAATGTAATTGTTTGGTTTCAAAAACAAAAATTAAAAAAAAAAAGTTTTAAAATTAAATAATATACCGTTTAAAAAGTTGCAGTATAACCTTTATAACGATGTCCCACAAAGCACTGATTTTTATACTGGAATGTATTAATGCTTAGGTCTGCTTCTGAGGATGTTTAGGAAAACTCATCATCATCATTCATTTTCTATGTTTTACCAAATGAAAACGTTTAGTTCACAGATTTATTGCATATATTGATATATTTCATTTTAAAGAAAACTCTTTTCAACACGAAACATTTTTATGTGCCATCCACGCATAACTGACGGAGGACATTTGAAATTTGAAAAAATATATATTTTATTTCACCATGGTGATTTCACAATTTGTGTATAAAATGTATAAATTCTCTTTAACAAAAAAGAAAAAGAAAAAGAAAAAGAAAAAAAGTATGCACTGCATTTAAAATGTTCATATCTTTATACAAATCACACAAGGAAAAGGTACAGAAAACTCAAAATTAACTCTTGTTTGAATGGCGAGTCTCCCGATAATCTCCGTCGCGAGGAGTCTCGCTCACCTCTCGCGCTCCCTGAGTTGCGGCTTTATCTCACGCGCCGCTGCCGCTGCTACCGGCGTGTCACGCGCAATGACGTGATACCCCGCATACGGACACAGTCAGTCCCGTCCTTTATCTGCAGAAATACACACAGACAAAGAAAAAGGTTATTCATTTCATGTCATACAAATATATAACCTAGACTCTCTGTCTGTGATGGGCCTAGCCTATTCTCTTTTATCAAATGTTTTTCTTTATAGGCCTTCTAAATATTGGGAAACAACTACTACATTTAGGCCTCGATAAAGACATTTAATGTATGACAGTGAAAGAGTAAACTATTGTGAGAAAATATAGATAGGATAGCCTATTTAACTTTTTTATTAGCATCTGGCAAAAAAAAAAAAAAAAAATGTGCCCAAATACATTATCAGTAGCCTGTCAGAGGGGAACAAATGTTAAAGTTAAAAAATGCTGTCACTGGAGCCTATATATATTACAGCCATAATTAAAACTAATGACATGAGGACTTCTATTAGGTTAGCTATTTTTGTTAAGTAGCCTAAATGTGTTTCCTTTCGTTTATTGTGCTTTATTCTCAAAATTGCTCCTTTGGCAATTGGTCCTTCACACTTTCTGAGGTGCGTGGATCTGCACATCCTGTCCATTTGCCATTCATAAATGTTTGCTGTTATAAAGATAAGTGTTTATTATTAGGCTCCTATTTCCGTAGACACTATCTATATCCAAATGCATTATTTGAAATGTTCTTACCCCTTTTCTCTGGCTGCTGAGGCAAAAAGTACATATGGTGCGCGGCTGCTTGCCTCCGCTGTCCCCCTGCGCGCTGTAAACCGCGCTCACGCACGGCTGCGCGTCCTCTCCTCCGTCCCCTATCAGGAGCACATTGGCCAGATGTGAGATGTAACTGGAGGCTAAGCGCAGAGTCTCAATTTTTGACAGCTTTCTGTCCACCGGCTCGGTGGGAATAAGAGTCCGTAACGCCGTGAAAGCAGTGTTGACGCTCTGCGTCCTGTCGCGTTCCCGCGCGTTGGCTGCGTTCCGTTGCTTTACTATCACCACACTGCTCACCGTGGACATCTGCCGCCGCTTCTCCGCACTGGGACAGCAGCCGTAGCTCTGCTCCGAGCTGCCGTCGCTCTCGCTGCGGTTCTCCTCATCCTCGGACATCATGGCAACATCCGGGTACGCTCGATGAGTCGCCATGGGCCGTAGCATGGCAAATGCCATCACTAAAAATTCTCTGGACTCCGATCTGAGTGAAAAGCGCTTGATGAAACCGAGAGAGAAGTATCCAAAGTATCCAAAATGAAACGTTGGCTTGTTGTCAAGCACTAGCCACGTAAACACTGCATCGCCAAACCTTGATATGTGTTTCAGCAGTTGAACTATCTCATCACATGTTAAAGATCCTCTGGATGCGCGTCCTCCAAGTCATTCCAAGCGCGAGCAGCTTAAGCAGGAGAAGCGCGCGCGGTCTTATAGGATCAGGGAGGAGCAGTCACTCGTATGCAAATAACCAAAGCTACAGACTCACAGACAAGCTAAGTCATATTTGAGCACAAAATACCTATTTTTAATACTTGATAGTTTTGCTAACACATTAAATACATTAATGGATAAATAAAAACATTAAGAACAAACAGAAAAATAAAGATATGCATTCACATGAAAGTATAAAGGTATGTTTATTTGTCTGAGGTCTGGCAGTATGGCTTTATGTATCATGCACTCTCAGAAAAAAGATATAGCATATATATATATATATATATATATATATAGGCTATATATATAACCTGTCATTTGGGTAGCATCTTTTTAAAGTTCCATATTCCTAACTTTTAGTGTGCGTATTAGAATATAAAATGTACAAAAGTGTACCTTTTTAAAAGCTACCACCACAGTGACAGCTGTTGTACCTATTTTCCGAGAGTGTGCAAATAACTTTAGAGATGAGTTTTATTTCTAAAGTACAAACGCACTGCCTTCTGTACCATCACTGTATCCTGGTACCGCCACAGCAAATGTAAGGCTAAGCGTGTTTTATAGTTGTATAAATGTATAATTTCTAATATGTATGTAATATTGATTATTTATAATATTATAAAGTCATATATTATTAATTTTATTGAATAAGTTTATTGTTTTTATATGCTGTTGAAGAAATATGTTTCAGTTGTGTTTCATGTCGTTTGTCAGTGTTTCTTGTTGCAAGATTGTTTCCATTTGATCGCGGTTTTAACGTTTATAATTGGAAAAAAACATATTTTGATTTTGATTTTGGCATCTTTTGTCTGTATCAGATATACTGTAAAAGATTAAACCCACTAAAACTGAAAACTTCAGTTTAATTGCTGCCTAGGCTACATGTTTAAAATATCAATTGCATTTGTTAAAGTTTGAATTTAGTGACTTAATATTTATTATTATCATCATCATCATCATCATCATCATCATCATCATCATCATTATTATTATAATTATTATTATTATTGTGAAATGTGGAAACAAAGAAATAGACAATTAAAATAAAAGAGCTCGTGGAGTAATACGAGCCTTCACTGGGAAAAACAGAAGCTGCACCTGCAAGCAGCTCTCAGCCGGTGATTATCCTCTGAATTTATTGCTTTTATTGCGCGCCATTTGACAGCGAGGCGTTTAAAACAGCAGCGGGCCTATGAACGCGCAACAAACACGCTGGCAAACGCACTGCAAAGATAAATATGTTTATTTACAGAAGCATGATCCTAGTAAATATTAGATAAACAAAAAAAATGCAAATTTTCAAATTCAAATATTCATTTGGTGAATCGAGGTTTTGAAGACGACCTGCAAATGAGCATATATTTACTTTAAAATACAGAGCTGTCCTCGCAGAATCACATTGGGCAGTACTGATTGTGTTAGCTGAGAGTTTCAGACCCGCTAAGCTTTGTTTTCATTCAGTGGCTCGGAGAGCACGAGGCCGCTATACAGAACAATAGGGGTCTCTCTTTTTCAAGCCTTTTCTTTTCTCACCTTCTGTTTCTTCTTCATTGTTCACTTCTTTTCTTCTCTCATACACTCACATTGTAAGTTTTTTATTTTATTTCGTATTTAATAACCTATACAGACATTACATTTGTTTGCTTTCATTCTTATTTCCTGTCATAAATAACCTTCCTGTCATAATTCATGAATGGCCTTGCCATATAAGAATAACATGTCTCACCGTTTCACAATCATGCTCTAAATAAAGTGTCTGTTTCGGTGCAAAGGAATGCAAGACCTTAAATCAACCATATGTGCTTATGTGACCAAACTCACTAACCTGTGACCTCTCTTCTTGACCTCAGCTTATGTGCTCAAGAAATGTGGTCATCCTCATTTGGTCCTATAATCGCTCAGTTGCTATATGCATAACTAAATGCTTTATTGTAAAATATTAAATGGAAATGTATATTTCTGGGCATTTTGATGCATTTCAACTGAATCTTGGTCAGAAACTCTCCTTGTTTTGACATGTCATATTATCAACAGCTTAAAGCACAGGTCTCTTTAACACACAGGTTATATCATTTGCATGATAACATTCACATAATTGTGTTTGTTGATCTTGTAGCTGAGGGGCAGAGTTTCTGCTGGACTAGGTTATACACCATATTGTATAAGGTGAGCTTCTGCTGGGACAGAGCTCACACAGAGATGGTTTGTTTATAGCCAGAAGCGGGTGTTGGGTAAATAAACATGAGGCAGATGTTAAGAATGATCTTAGAAAGAGAGAGTGAGACAGTAGTGGCAAATGGTTTCCAGACTCTTTTTTCTCTGTCTAATTTATTTTCTCTGTGCTTCCACGGCCCGTAATATGTCACTTGGAGCAGCTTTTACAAACATGCCTGTGTCACTTAAACCCAGGACTTTCTGTCCCCTCAGCTGCACCAACAACCCCCTCCTAACATCTACGACACCTACGACATTTTCAAAACACCTGCACAGTGTTTTTACAAGCCTGGTGGGCAATAATCAATGAAGCTATGCTGATCCATACAACCCCTCATGTAAATGTTCAAAACAACCAGCAATTAAAGATGAATTAGTGTTAGTTCGTGTTTATTTCTTCATGTATTAGGCTAATGTATTTATTTATTTTAGAATTTTTAGGTAACTTCATTAATGTTAACAAATTTATTGTGTCACCATTTCTTTGCTGATTATGTATTTATCATGCAATGACAGACTCAATGTTCTCATATGAGTTGGATGGAGTGAGTCAGTGAGCTAAGACTGCAGCTGAATACACAGATTTACAGGGCCAATAACATCATGTCATAGAGAAATAGACTTGTTTAGGAGGAAGGAGAGAGGGACTGTAGGCTCTGGGTTCACACATTTGACTGAGTAGAGCAGGTGTGTGTGTGTGTGTGTGTGTGTGTGTGTGTGTGTGTTATGGGAAGAGGGGGTAGAGTACGCTAGAAGAATTTTCCCTCTATAATGCAACAATCTGTGGTATTATGTTAAAGGAATATTTGTGGTTCAAGTTAAGCTCAATCAGCAGCGTTTGTGGTGTAATGGTGATTACCACAAAAATAATTTTGTTTTCTGTCATGAATATAAATAAATACATACATACATACATACAAATAAATGTGGCAATTTTTTTTTAGAATTTTAAAGCAGAAATTTGCTTAGAATTTTATAGAAGTACGTACATTAAAGAAATAGTTTACCCAAAAATGAAAATTTGTTGAAAATGTACTCACCCTTAGGCTCCAGTTCATCAGTTAAGGTCTTGTGAAATGAAAAACTATGTGTTTGTCATAACAAAACAATCATTAAGGCTTTGTATTTTTAAAACCACAAAAATTCTAGTCCATAATCCACAATAACATTTCCTCCAAAAGTCCATCCCCCATTGTCTTCTCACATTAAAATACACCGACATATTTGTTTATTTTGGGCTGTTTTTCATGAAAAAGGTGCTTGATCCATGTATACTTCTCTCTTGATTCAGATTAGATTACTTTTTTGTTTTTTTACTGGAGAGAATTATTATAGAGGACTCATCAGTAAACAGCTTTTCACTTCACAAGACGCTAACTGACGTATTTAAGTTGTTACTTGTTGTGGATTATTGTGATGTTTTTATCAGTTGTTTGAACTGTCATTCTTATGGCACCCATTCACTGAAGAGGATTCATTGGTGAGCAAGTGATGTAATGCAAAATTTCTTCAAATCTGTCCTGATTAAGAAACAATCTTGGGTGGCCTGAGGGTGAAAATAATCATTAATCTTGTAAAATGTGTTATAACATCTGTAAAAGTTGACCTATAGCTGTTCTCATCACTTTACAGTGGTTTAATAGTTGCATTGCAACAGAATTGTAGTACTGAATGTAACTCGACCCCCCAAAATAGTAAAATTAAAATCATGTACATGCATATTCTATGCTATTGAAAAAGAGCATTTTGATATATATAGATTGGCACTATATACTTATTGTAAGTGCCTTACTTTATGTATGTTTAAAGAAGAAATCGATCAAATCTATTTTTGTGGTAATCAGCAATATTCCACAAATGCTGTAAACTGAGCTAAAGCGTAATATTCCTTTAATACACTGCTGTCATAGAGAAATGCACATTTGGACTCATTCTAAGCCATAGAAATTATTCATTGCATGCGTATTAAGGATGTAGAGGGTGTATAAGGGTGAATAGACATCAGAATGAGTTTATCACTGTATATAAAGTGGTATTGTGGTGCAGTGCATTAGCTGTATGACCATAGGGTCAAAAATAACTCATATTGCGGCCACATGTTATGGAGGTGTGTGTGAGAAAGAGAGCAGGCAAACGTGTTTTCAGGACAGCTAATTCTTCACAGCATTTGCAAGGCTAATGTACATCCATCCAGAGGGGATGAGAAGTCCATTATTCATTTGCATGTAACTCCACAAATATGCTGAAATGGTTTGGTAAATTTCCCTGTGTGAGTGTGCAAGTATATGTCATTATTTTGTCATCATGTAACCCCCCTGCACTGCAGCGTCAGCAGGGGATTCATACAGCGCACAGAGCCACAGTGTGAAATCAGACGCTATTCAGGGAAATGTTGACTGACCCCTGCAGGTAAGGGTCAATGGTAGGATCCTGCCAAAAGCTGTACAGGAAAAGGAAGTCTATTCATGTCCTATTGCTCCATAACTCTTGGACTCTGACATACAAAACAAGACCATAGAGAAGGAGCACTAACACACACACACATAACGTACACTTCAAAACAGAGGACACAAGTCTACGTCAATGATCTGGTGTCTGATGATACAGTACTCAAACACATAAACAAGTCTGTGAAATCTGTTGAAAAAATAAATAAAATAAAAAGTAAAATTTCATTCCTAAATTGTGATTCAGTAATGGATGTTAAATGACTAAATTGGTATTGTAAAATTCTGACTCTTAATCATCATGTTCTCACCAATGCTTAGGTGAACAATTATTCTAGTTTCTAAATTGGTGTTGTTGGACTTCATGTAAATGATTCATCCAAGCATGCATTTCATTTTTCACCTTGTCATTTTTCATCAGAATCTCATAACTCAATCTTGTGATGAAACAAAAGACTGCCCTAAAATCAACAGCAAGTTAGATAAATATTATAAAAGTTGGTTTGTGAATGATATCATCAGCAAACGTATATAAATGGTAAGTTGTGCATAAATATAGTCATTTATATTTTCAACAAGAGGAAGGAAGATCTGCATCGAGGTGAAATCCTGTGTCTTGTGTCCTCATGACTCTCAGACAGACTGGGCTTGTCTAAGAGAGATGATTTTTCATGCCTGTCAGAAGCAGAGTGGTAGAATTACACCAGTACAATGACAGGTGCTTGTGAGGCTGAAATATTCATGAGAACTTCAAACAACATACTTGTGTGTTAATGTTGCCTCAAGTACCTGGATCCGTTTCTTCTCCCACCATCTGTCATTCTTTGTCTCTGTCCTCCTAGTTCGGAAGAAGAACTTTTGGGATGTAGGAGACAATCTTACAGCTTCCTTTATTTCCCCAAAATGCAGCAGGTGCAGCCCACACTTCCCGAATTGGTTGTGTGTCTGTCTCTTTCTTTGTGTCTCCTTAATCAAGGGTTTTGCGTGTCAGGAGACTTCTAAGGATACATTTTTTTCCAGAGCGTATGGAAGCCACAGGAAGTCTTCTCACACGCGACCATTCTTTTGCCAGAAATTTACAGTTGGGCAGGTTTGTTCCGCCGAGGCCCTGGGCCCCCTCTTCACTTCCTGAGGAGCCCCAAAGGGAGGCCAAGATCAGGGCCAGCACCCCAGGGACTCGTATATCACCAATGGAGAAACTCTGTTATCTTCCAGCAGAGATCTACAAGGTAGTAATCGCCAATCACAGGCCTGTACCTTCCTCCATGATCAAAGGACGCGGCTGTAAAGACATGATTCCTGCAATCAGCAGCTGCTGGTGTCCAGCTTAACTCTGTTGCTATAAAGATCACATCTCTTAAAGGGACAGTTCCCCGAAAAAATTAATCTTGTGTCATTGCAAACCTGTATGACTTTCTTTCTTTTGTGGTGTACAAAATATATCTTGAAGAACATTTTAACTCTTACATACAACACAATACAACAAGCTTTTGTTAAAAAATAATAATAATAATAATTATAATTCTGAGAGTGCATAGGTCACTTAAAAATTTTGGAGCTGCCGACAATTGCATAGGATTTTATTTGTCTAATCAAGTCATACCATACAAAATGTTGCAAAGTTTACAGATCCAAGAGATTTGTCATAATTTGTATTGTTTTATTATTGACTGAGGCACCTGTGAATCTGGGTTTTCAAAAGCATCCGTCATCGTTGTTGTAAAGTCTGAGAGGCCTTTTGCTATGGATATTAGGCCAAGGTCAAAAGTCAAAGGGAAGTGAAATGCCGTTACAAGGAAGAAATCCGAGGTGCCCTTCTCTGATCTCCTCTAGACAACAGCTGAGAACAGAAATGACTGTGAGAGCAGTTTTCATGTCAGATAATTCAGCGGTTCCACTATATTTCCTCTACATCAGTCTGACTGTGAGCCTCAATCCATCTATATATAGAATATGGCTGTATTCATCCTTTTCCTTCACTTCAGCCTGCAGATGAGAAAAACGCTGGCCAGTTCTCATGACACATGACCCCCAACATGTCCTGCCATTATGGATGAGCTTCAGAAAATGTCCTACAATTCTCATGCCCCTCCACTGGCACATGAAAATATGAATTCATAAAAAATGCAGTGAATTTAGCATATCTACAAATACACAAAGCACATTGTATGCAGTAATTCCTAAAATGTAATGATTAAGATGTTCAGCTTGTAATATTCATAGCAGATCTGGACACAATACAGGAGTAAACTCTTTATGAATTTGGTTGTGTTAGTCCACCCGAGAGACGCGATCTCAATGCTGTGGTTAAGAGCACAGAGCATAACCAAGTCCAGTGGTCACCAGACCAGCACACGCCTGTGGTCATCTTATTTTCTGTCCTCATCTATTTTGACCATTACACCATTTTTTTTTTTTACAAAGCAAATGTATTTATAAATTATTAACAATATGAATCCTTTTAACTTTCTAGCAAAATCACAGAATATTTTAGGCATTTCAGGTTAGCATACTAATAGCACTGGACAAAATTTCAGACTCTACTGAAAACTTTTTCACACTGAACAGGAGTAAAAAATAAAAAAAATAAAAGTAACATTACTAGCCTATAAATCATCTAAAAATAATAGCAGTAAATAATAATATTAATAAAACACTTACTACAAAGGACTAAATATTTTATTGAATACTTCATATTAGCCAATAACAGAGCAAATGTGTTGTTAAATTAATTAAATATCTATTTATAATCTCTAAAAATTTATATTTTAGATCAGACTGGAGGGTTTCACTGACAAACAAAGTCCGGGAAGCCCTGCTTTAATCAATCAGTGTTGTAATGCTGCCATCTAGTGGTCAGACTAAGAATTGCCAGATGAAGAGAGATCTGTTTAGTCATCGTGACTTGAAACATAGAGCGACCAAGCAAAACAAATTATGTTGATCAAAAGGAATAAAAATATGTCTGGTAACAGTTGCAACAAAGCTTTGATTCATACAGATACAACCAGAGAAGAGGAACTGACAAGAAAATTATTAAGAAACTTGTGTGAATATTTTCTTAACCAGGAACATCAAAGTGCCTTTTCAAAATATAAAGTACATTCTTTATCAGTGTCATAAGAAACACAGCCATACGGAATAAATGTGCCTGAATATCATCTAGATGGCAGCACGGATTTACCGCCTCGGTGCGTCTCTATGTGTGTTGGATCCACTGATCTATAATCAGTGGATCACAGTAGTTTCGGCGTAGATGCTCCCAGGTAAGTGCGTAAGTCTGAAATATTAGATTTGATGATCTTGGCTGGTATGGATTTCATTTTTAACCTATGATAGGCAGCAAATCGATGACATCCTCCAAAAGAATAATAATAATTGCCTCCCTTTTCTCCTGTGATCCAAAGCACGTCTATGGGAGGCACAACTGAAATACCTGCGTCCTCCTGGAAAAACAACACAGTTAAAAAACGACCTGCAGTGAGCTCAGATATAATACCAAACTGAATAAGTAGCCTACATATAACGTCAAATGTAGTCAGCAGTCTGAATGAACTGTTACCTGTATGCTGGTCATGAGGCTTTGGACTTTCTGTTCGTCTAGAACAGGCGGAATGGGTCGTATAATCACATCCATTGGGATGTTATGTACGTCCTGGATGTTGTCTGAATGGATGGAGCGGTTTTCTCTGCTTAAACTTCCCATGTTTCGCGTGTAAACCCAGAGTGGATTCACTTTTGTGGTGCCGACGTGCCTTGTGAAAACACTCAGAGCTTGAAACATCACTAGTAAGTTAGTAGTTTAGTTTCACAAGACACAACAGGGAAGTACGTGTCTGCGCATGCGCGAGTAATCCTGCCTTATTTCCTCTTCTTCTTGGCTTTTTACGGCGGCTGGCAAGCCAGCGTAGGTGCATTACCTTCTGCTCCGGAATGTGCAACAGAGAGTTACATTCTACTTATTAATCCAGTCCTTTTAATGGAATTATAGAAAGCTTTGCAGTTTATTTCAGATTTAAAATGTACCACCTGAACTCCATTCTTCTTGATTTCAATCATATAACTTCTTTCTTACTTATATTTCTCACATTCAAGAATTGCATGGGTTACTGTTTCTTATACACTGTTCATGTACAGGTGCTGGTCATATAATTGGATTGTCATCAAAAGGTGATTTATTTCACTGATTCCATTCAAAAAGTGAAACTTGTATATTATATTCATTCATTGCACAGACTGAAATATTTCAAATGTTTATTTATTTTAAATTTTGATGATTATAACTGACAACTAGGAAAATCACAAATTCAGGATCTCAAAAAAAAAAATAGAATATTACTTAAGATCAATACAAATAGAAATCTTGTGGCAAACTGAAAAGCATGAGCATCTACTGCACTCAATATTTGGTTGGGACTCCTTTTTTTACAGCAACGCGGCGTGGCATGGAGTTGATCAGTCTGTAGCACTGCTCAGGTGTTATGAGAGCCCAGGTTGCTCTGATAGTGGCCTTCAGCTCTTCTGCATTGTTGGGTCTGGCATATCGCATCTTCCTCTTCACAATACCCCATAGATTTTCTATGGGGTTAAGGTTAGGCGAGTTTGCTGGCCAATTAAGAACAGGGATGGTCCTTAAACCAGGTACTGGTAGCTTTGGCACTGTGTGCAGGTGCCAAGTCCTGTTGGAAATTGAAATTTGCATCTCCATAAAGTTGGTCAGCAGCAGGAAGCATGAAGTGCTCTAAAACTTCCTGGTATATGGCTGTGTTGACCTTGGACCTCAGAAAACACAGTGGACCAACACCAGCAGATGACATGGCACCCCAAACCATCACTGACTGTGGAGACTTTACACTGGACCTCAAGCAACGTGGATTGTGTGCCTCTCCTCTCTGTCTTACTCATAAAGGCAGTCACTTGTCGCCACCTGCTGACGTAACGATGTAATTAACGCATTGTTTGTTGAAGATGTTTCTGGTGTATGGTTACGATGTGAGTGACTCAAACCACTCATAAACTCATAAAACTCAAGTTTTTTTTTTTTTTTTTTTTTTTAGTTTTTTTTTTATCCTCTAAGAATACATGCTTTGGTACTTCTCTCTTAATGTGCCCAAATATTACACAAAAACTTTTTTAATACAGTTGTTTCGTTTTCAAAGAAGATTTTGTGAAATATTTTGAGACACCAAGAGAGTATCTGTATTCTTAGAAGATTTTGATTTTGTAATGTTTATAAGCCTCCTACTCCCTACTTTATTTCATTTTATCTAATTTTATTTTATCTTTATATTTATCACGTGGTACCATGGTGTGATATGAAAAAATATGAAAATCTCTGTTATGAATGCCTCTGTGTTCTTGCTCCAAACATTTGAATTTAAAAGAAAGAAAGAAAGAAAGAAAGAAAGAAAGAAAAACGGTCAAAATAAACACTGATTCAATTCTGAATTGATTCGAAACGGTCAACGGTTGGCTAGCTGTTCTTCGCTTGGATTATTTTCGCTGGTGCAGTTAAAATGAGTAAAGTACTGGCGATATTGTGTCTAAAATGTAAGTTGCTTAATATTAACGCATTGTTTGTTGAAGATTTTTTTAGTAACCTCAGCACTCTTGCTATAGCTAGTGTAGATAACTTTACAGGTAAAAATAAATGTTAGCAAATGAGCTCTCTGTCAGACTCAAACACCCCTTTTCCTCTTTAGACAGGGACTTGTTTTTAGTTTTTTTTTAGACAAAATGTCAATTGCTGTAAGTTATAAACTGCGTAACGTCAATGCATTGATTATAACTGGATATTCGTATTTGGTAGCCTACATATTACGAGATTTATCTCCTTTTTAGCTACATGTAAAGATAACTTAAGTAAATGTGAGATACTTTATAAAAAAAATTCTCGTACATGTATGATGTCTGAATCCTTGTTCTACTATTTCTGGCCAAAAAAGTCTTCCCAGAAATTTCCCAGAATCAATCATTTGTTTAAATCTGGCCTGACAACATAACCACTGCCAGGAGCCAAGAAAATCTACAACAAATTTATCGCTGAATTACACTGGACATTTTTCTTTTTTTCTTCTTCTTTTTGGGAGCTCAACTCACTCTGTCTCTCACCGTGGATCATTAATGGGAAAGAAAATGAACATTTGGATCTCTAAATGCTGTGAACTGATTCTTCTGACAGGAGCAGAAGGGACGTTTGGACCTGCTGCCAGCAGACTGTAACAGACAGATGGGTTTTCACACAAACAACAGAAAACATCAAGAGCAGTCAGCCTGGCACACACTGAAGAAGAATCAGCAAAGGGGAGAAAGTCTGGATAATGAGGCACTGCTAGCAGGAGATGATAATTCACTTTGTTCTGTGAGAAGACAAACTGTCCACTCCTTTTAGAGTTCAACCCCGTAGCTGCAAAGCCATATGGTGGGTTCGCTAACAATTTAGTGAATTGTACTATGAGCACCATCAGATTTTGTATAGTGGTTTAAAGGAAATGACAATTAAATTATAAAAAGACTTAAAATTACACCGAAACAGAAGTAGCAACATTATTGAAAAAAAGAAAAGAAAAAAGTCAGATTTGAATGTGGGCTTGCAGAGTTTAAGTGGACTAAATAATCAAGTTATGACATTTTTATGACTACAAATTATGAGCTCAGTAAATGGAACATAGATTAATGAATTGATCACAATAGGATCAATAATATGCCTTTGGAAAATAGATTAATGCCAAATTTACCTATTTTTTCAAGTCTTTTAATGGAATTATAGAAAGCTTTGTAAAATAAATTTGCAAATAAAACTCATTGTCTGTCCGTCACTAATACTGTTGCTCCTGATTGTAGGATATTTGGTATACAAACTGTGATCTGATTGCAGTGAAGCATAATAACCAGCAGATGACAGGCAAACATCAGAATCCTTTTTGACACCGAGGCATTAGAACAATGAAGCTTTGGAAGCAAAGGACAATACCAAGTAAGCACTGACATCCAAATATGCAGCACAAATGTCATTATCAGTCCTCAACGAAAAATATGTGGTGATACCATGGTACAGTGATGGCATCAGATGCTGTGATACTATCAGAGGCATACACACACAGAAAATGATGCAGCATATGTGATGCAACTGTCAAAAAAGATAACAAATAGGAACACAACTAATATATATATATATAATATATATATATATATATATATGATATAGTTTCTGTTCTCCACTATATGATGACTTCTGCTTCTGAGACCCCCAGAAATGTGAAAATGGTACAAAAAAATATTATTTTTGGCAACAGACTGGTGTAGTTACAGTACCTCACCACCAGATCCAGCCAAACTCCTTGATGGAGCACTTTACTAATAAGAATAATGAGAAGCTTCTAAAATGTGAAGTGTTGGGAGGCGTCTGGGAGCAGGATTGAGAACCACTGAGCAGTTTCATTGTGTTGGTCAATATCCAGATGTACAAGTGAGGGAGAGTCAGGAGAAGATTTGGTGCTCTTATCTCTTAAAGGGTAATCAGTAACTACTGTAGCCTACTAAATACATCCATGGCCAGAGCATATGCACACGCATATTTGAATATACTAGTGACACCACGCGGATTTCATCATGTGAAGGCACTCAACAACTGGAATTCTCTTTTTACATTGTTCTCGTTTCTTGTATTAGGAACAGTGATAGCAAATAAAACCTCAGCGTCATGTGGCAGTAAAGGGTAAAGCTCAGTAGGACAGCGTTTTATCAGAGCTCTTCACAGAGAGTTGAGTGGTTTAGGGTTGCATGTTCAATATTGCAGATGATGGTGTTTAATAATTTATTTTATGAAATCTAATGGCAGCATCACCACAATAAGACTTCAGTTACACTAACCTCTTTATTCAGAGTGATACTCACTACTAAACCTGGACCAATGTTTTATTCCTTCATAAGGAAAATATGTGCATAACGGTCTCTAGCTATGTTTGTTTAATATAGCAAAATGTATGAGACGTAATGAAATAATTACATAACATTAAAATTTAAATATCAATTTAATTCTACTAAATGGAATCACTCACAAAAATAGAGTCTAGTACCCACAAAAAACAAAATTATTTTACTTGTAAGTTTATATTATTAAGGGGACTTCTTAGGGCAGAAAGGAAGGATCTAATCTAATAAAAGGTTCACTCAAAATGAATTACATTTTTATAAAATCAGTTTTATAAAAAAATAAATAAATAAATAAATAAATAAAATATGGCTTTGGTATGCTGATAAAATGTAATTATACAACCGTAATCAGTACTGGTTTAAGCAGCGGCTCAGGGTTTGAATTTATGAGTTGATGTTAAGGTAAATGTTTACTAAATGTGTTAATGGATGGATCATTTTGTACTAACTAAGTGTAACAGTTTGTAACCAAAATAATCCTAATCAATGTTTATGGAATTTATGACTCTGCCGAACAAGAACCGAACATATCCTATATTTAAATTTTTAGAAGCACCAGTTAATAAATATAGCAATGTCATCCATTAAATCAATTAGTCAGGCAGAAACCAAAGCTGTACTAAAACACTGTAGGACAGTAAAGGACATCATGGTCAACTCGAGTTTCCGGTTTCTTGGACATCAGTCGTCCTCTGTCCTGATGACAGTCTCTCTCCCCCTCAGCATCAGTAATCGCTCTCATTCAACTCGTGAGTGCTGCATCTTGGTAAGGCCAGAGTGTAACATAAAATCAATGTTTCATTAACATTTAATGACTTGGACTGCCTTAACAGCACCAGGACCGATGCATGTGCGCCAGGTTTCACAGTGACTTTAGCTGCTGACTTGATTACAGTTTGAATGTTCTTCCGATGATAGTTGCAGCACTGATCCTTGTAGAAAAAGCTGATCCCAGTTCAACAGCGCTATTGCTGAGATGTGTTGGCATTGTCAGGGAGGAACACAGGACCGAGTCGCTTATTCATTCTGATTTGTGACTCTGTAGTCTTGTGTTTGTGATCAGAATTTAACAGTATCTGTCTAACAGTAAGAGGAACAGACTACAGCACCATTCTGCTAATGCAGGGGTTTTAAGCTGGGGTCAGGGTCTTGTGAGTAGGATCTAAAGCTCTAAAAGCATCTAAAAGCACTTTCAGTGTACGTTTCATACGTTTCATTTGAGAGAAGGTAAACATCTAGCCAAATAAAAAAGAGGCAACAGACTGCTTGTGCTATTGATTTTATTGTGTTCATAAACATCACTATTGGCCTTTACCCTTACATAACAGGCAAAATGTAATATCAGAACTGGAAAATCTGTACGTTTTACACAGGGAGGCAGGAAGATAGAGAGAGAAGGCAAGGGAAAAGAAGAGAGACAATCTGAAATCTCTCAAGGACCATATGGAGGGCTGTGAGTTGCCTACCATATGCTGAAGGCGCCTTAACAGCACCAGGACCGATGCATGTGCGCAGGTTTCACAGTGACTTTAGCTGCTGACTTGATTACAGTTTGAATGTTCTTCCGATGATAGTTGCAGCACTGATGCTTGTCGAAAAAGCTGATCCCAGTTCAACAGCGCTATTGCTGAGATGTGTTGGCATTGTCAGGGAGGAACTCAGGACCGAGTCGCTTATTCATTCTGATTTGTGACTCTGTAGTCTTGTGTTTGTGATCAGAATTTAAAAGGTTTCTGTCTAACAGTAAGAGGAACAGACTACAAGCACCATTCTGCTAATGCAGGGGTTTTAAGCTGGGGTCAGGGGTCTGTGAGTAGGATCTAAAAGCTCTAAAAGCATTTAAAAGCATCTAAAAGCACTTTCAGTGTACGTTTCATACGTTTCATTTGAGAGAAGGTAAATCTAGCCAAATAAAAAAAAGAGGCAACAGACTGCTTGTGCTATTGATTTTATTGTTCATAAACATCACTATTGGCTTTACCCTTCATAACAGGCAAAATGTAATATCAGAACTTGGAAAAATCTGTACGGTTTTACACAGGGAGGAAGAGATAGAGAGAGAGAAGGCAAGGGAAAAGAAGAGAGACAATCTGAAATCTCTCAAGGACCATATGGAGGGCTGTGAGTTGCCTACCATATGCTGAAGGCTTTTGTCATGGAAATAACTCTTTATTTTTTTGGCACTTCATATTATTGTTCAGCCAGGCTGGGCACTTCCACAAAAGAAAAAAAAAAAACAGGAGAGAAAAAAAGTGACCAAGACAAGAAATATTTGTAGATTCCTGGTGAACAGAAAGAGATATGGTTAGCATTGTTAATATTGCTGGTAGCTACAGCAAGTAATGAAGTCCCTGATCCTCCTGTTCAGCCTGTCCGGGGTTAAACGGCTCAGAAAAGGTAAAAGCAAAGGGATCTGCTCGCATGCGGTGTCTCATTATTGCTGAGATCTATATACATACATATTTACACTGTGCTTCAGGAAAAACAGGGCAAAAAGCATTCACTTTCTCATTCTCTTCAGTTATCTCACATATCTGCAATATTTGTGGAAAAATGATTTTCTTAAAACAAAGAGATGGTGGTAGTCCTTTGGAATAGTATTTAAAAGAGCTCATCTACATTACATCAAGCTTTGCATAATTAGAATTGACTCTGAATTCAAGCCTTATTACAGAATGGATATTCATTACTAGTCTGGTGATTCTTCATAGCTGTGGGTGTGTCAGAAATATGAGAGGAATGATTTAGGGAAAAAAGCAGGGTGAATGTCCATTAAGGTCAGAAATATATAGGATTTGTAGCAAGATACCATAAAATGTGCTCGTAGATATTTAAAATAAGAGTGACACATTTGCACAGTGATCGTGTTAGATAAACCATTTGTTAAAGTTTTTTTCAAATACGCTACCATTGAAAAGTACGATTTCTCTTAGTCTCATTATTTGAACAATAAGACTGTAAATTTTTTATTGTGAAATATTTTTACAATTTAAAAGAACTAGCCTATTTTCAATTTAATATAGGCCTATTTTCAAATGTCATTTATGATGGCAAAGCTGAATTTTCAGCAGCCTTATTCCAGTCTTCAGTTTTCACTTATTATCAGTGTTGAAAACAGTTAATATTGCTGCTTAATATTCTTGTTGAAGCCATGATATATATTTTTTCAGTATTCTTTGAAGAATATAATGATTGTTTATTGAAATAGAAATCTTTTGTAAAATTATGAATGTCTTAAGTGTTATCTTTGATCAGTTTAAACCCCACACCTTTGAATGGTAGTGTGTATGTATGTGTGTGTGTGTGTGTGTGTGTGTATATATATATATATATATATATATATATATATATATATATATATATATATATATATATATATATATAATATTCTACTTTATTGGTCTGTCTAGTTTAGAATAAGGTACTATGAAATAAGATGTCATGTTATCTTATGTATTTATAAAATATTTGTAATGTTTATGTATTAACATTTTAAATAGTGATCACCATTTTAATCATTCTACCAGTGATCAAGTATACACCTGAAAATTTCAGTTTCAGCAGGTGCATTTTTTAATAGTTGTTATTATGTTTCTGACACTGATGTCCATCAGCAATGAGTGTGAAAACCAAGAACCTTGCTTGCTAGGACATTTAGAGACACAGCGTGCCAATGTATTAGGTCAGGAATGGGTGGAAAAGAGGCAAAGAAGAGAAGAAAAGTGGGAGGAGAAACTCATTATCCATTCCCCACAGGTTTTGGCCCATTACTGAGATTGTGGCATACTTTTTTTTACAATATGCAAAATGCTGACAGAGCCTTTGCTGCTGGTGCTGCTCGACCTTCCTCACAAGGTTAAACTCAGACTCAGTTATGCTCTCAGACTACTGTCTGTCCAGCAACACCTGTTTACCCTTTAGTGGAGTGGACACAGCTTCTTTTTACTCTGACATGAGCTGCATCATATATGCTGATGCATATTGTCCTATGCGAGGTTTCTCACGATGGTGCTAAATTTAATTTTATTATAAAATAAGCAGTTTTTTTTTCCGCTTTTTCTGCTTCACAGGAGAGACAGCAAGGAGACAGCTGATTTACACTGTCGCATTCTGATTGCACATCTCATCCTTTCATCTCCAAACATCTTTCAGATCTTTATTATGCAGGCAGCGGCACATTGGCGCCATATGCTCAGCTATTTCCATCAATGCTGCCATTAAGCCTCTATTTTGTTTCATCTCTGTCCTGAACCCAGCACTCTTTTCTCCCAAACAATGAATAATCCATCCTGATTGGCCATTCTGGGGGGTCATTATTTCTGGGTCTAGGATTTGGGACTTCTATTTTACATGTCACTGAAATTCTAATAAAAGCTTATTATAGCTTATGATGGGATTTATTTGGACAGCTAAAGCCAAATACATGAAATATGTCATGCTGTGGGTTAGTCTTTTTATAATTGCATTCAAAACTATTGCTGAGACATAAGACAGTTATATTAAGTCTGTGATAATAGTAAAAAGTCTGTTAGAAAAAGGCTTATTGCTGCTGATTTTCTTATTAAAATGTATTTTTAAATGTTTTACATTTGTAAGTACAAAAAGAACAGTAATTGTATTATCTGTCGAGTTCGATTCATTTATTAATTAGTGCTGTCAAACGATTAATCACGATTAATCGCATCCAGAATAAAAAGAAATTGTTTATGTAATATATGTGTGTGTACTGTGTATATTTATTATGCATATATAAATACAAACATATGCAGTATATATTTTGAAATATTTAACACTTATATATTTATATTATTCAATTTTATGTTAAATATAAATATATATTGACATATTTAACATATTTTGACATATTAAATATATATGACATATTAAATGCATGTGTTTGTATTTATAAACAAATACACACAGTACACACACATATATTACATAAACAAAAAATAATTTTGGATGCGATTAATCACGATTCATCATTTGACAGCACTAATATTAATGTATGTTTTGTTGGTTTTAGCATATAAAAGATTTCTCGATAACTAAATTGTTTAGCATTTGGCAATGAGATGAACTGTGATGTCACAAATGTGGGTGGAGTCACACATCACATCATACTGTATGTAGACATTCTGGATGGTCTTAGCAAGAAATGGAGTTCTAGAAACGACGAAATGGAGAGAATGACCTTTGAGATATTAAGGAGTTTTTTGTTTATTGCCCTACATTGACTGCTAACAGGACAGCTTTGATTATACAAGTTGCTGTTCCTAAGAAAAATTATTGCCCATTAAACAAAGCATCACACCTGAATTCATCTGCTTTCAAACACTGCATACCATCCTCTAAAAAAACAAAAAAAGAATAAAATCCCTCTACAGCTGAATCATGCATATAAAGATTTTCATTAAGAGCAGCATCTTAAAAGGTCAACGGCAGTTCAGTATCCAATAACACAGAGAATAATCAACCAAATAAATAAATAAATAAGTAGATAGATAGGTGCATAAATAAATAAATACACATGAAATAAATAAAAAATGAAAAATAGTGCATTAATAAATACATAAATACTCAACAAACAATACTGGAATGGTAGAAATGAGGTTTGTGTGATGGTGCTTTAAGAGCGTGGACAGAGCAGAGGTTAGAGGTCATACCTGCCTCTGGGTGAGGTATTCATGGAGCAGGAAGACAAGGGGCGGAGCTCCAGGCATCTGAAGCACACGCAGTCTGTTCTAGTGTGAGGAAGCTCAGCAGAGCGAGCAGAGATGTTGTTGAAAGTCCCTGTCGTCTGTATTTTGAATGTTTCGAATGTTTGGAGATCATTGAAATGTTTAGTTTTGAGTGCTGTTTCCTCCGTATGGTAAACACAGAGTGATGGTCGCTCTCCTCACATAGTTACTGGATATGATTGGCAGAATAAATAAATAAACAAATAAATAATGGAACCTAGAAACTGCAGGAACACTGAATATAAAAATAACAATTATAAACAAAATACCAAAAGTGTAACAAAAGTTTTTGTACCTTTTCAGAGGTCTACAATCTTTTTTCTTTTTTTTTTTTGCAAATGCTGTCGTTATTCACATTTTCATAAAAAGTTCGTGTTGGCAGTTGCAAAAGAATTCAAAATAAAAGAGCAGCATAAAAATACAAATTGATATTTCATTTCTCAAAAAGCACAAACCTGTTGCTGTCCTTTTTTTTATGTCTTTTTATGATTTACTATAAAACATCAGGAATCTAAATATATTAATATCATTATTAATAGTATTATGTTCATAAAAATTGCATGCCAGGCCTCATAATTGTACGCGTCTATATGAGAGGGTCTTTTTTTTACCAAAGAAAAAAATCCAGCATCTATTCATTATTGTCTTCTTCTTATTGGATTGGTTTGGTTTTTTTTCTTTGTGAAATATTGCTTCATAAAAAAGGGAGGCTGGGGTCTGTGAAGTTGAGTCTGAGTCTGTGGGGGGTTTTTTGAGAGGCGTTGACTCATCTTCATCTTTCTCTCTTTTGTTAAATCTCGGAGCCAGACTCGTCCTCGTCTCCGGAGCCTCTGAAGCAGGCGGACTCGTAGTGCTTGTTCAGGTAGGACTTCAGCGCGAAGGTCTTATTGCAGCGCTTGCAGCAGTATTTTGGTAGGTTGCGAATGCGAATGCGTCTGCATGTGCGCCCGTAGGTTGGACCGATCAGCGAAGGCTTTCCCACAGTGGGCACAGGCGAAGGGTTTTTTCTCCTGTATGTGATCTCATGTGCCCCTGAAGCAGCCAGGGCCGGCTGAAGGCTTTGCTGCACACATGACATTTGTGCTTGAGGTCATGAGTGAGGATGTGCATGGCCAGAGCCGGCATGGACACGTAAAGCTTGTTGCAGGTGGGACACTTGCGTGCCATCTTGCTGTCAAGGCTGCGGTGGGTCTGCTTGTGTCGGCTCAGGTTGGATGAAGTGGCGTAGGTCTTTCCGCACTCGTTGCAGCTGTGTCGGGGACCTCCGTTGTTCACCGCCGCCACTTCTTTCTCGTCATCGGCAACTTTACTTGCTTCCGCGACCTCTCCCTTCCTCCTTGAACGGCCGTCAGATATGAAGAATGCATCCATGGTGTAGCCCTCGCTGAGAGATTCGCTCTCACTACTGAAGTATTCGCGGGCCGTGAGGCCAGATTGGGGGCTGTCCGGGTGCTCCAGGTCCGGTTGGCAGTACTCCCCTCCTCCGCTGCTGACTGGGGAGTACAGTGGATCTGAGCTTAGCTTCATGTCGGCCTGCTTCTCCTCTGTGTATTCAGAAGAGCTGATATAATCCTGGATGTAGCCTGCAGCAGAGCAGAGAACATGAATAGGTTATTAACTCATTGACCTAGGGTGTAAAGCAATTTAAGACACAGATGAAGTACATTACAGACACAACGTGAAAGTCAAACACAACAAAGAAGTGCAATGAGATAGACTGTTAAAAATAAAGGTTCTTTAATGGCAACTGTTTCCATGAAGAACCTTTAACATCCATAGAACATTTCCATTCCAAGAAAGGAAGACAAACGGTTTCTTTTGATTATTAAAATGTTCTTCACACAAAGGAAAAAATGGTTCTCTTAAGCACCAGTCACTGAGAGGATCTTTCAGGAGCCCAAAATAAAGTGGCATTGCTGCGAATGTTTTCCCTTTTGGAACTTTATTATTAAGAGTGTAAATACCTGTTTCAGTGATATAGTTTATTTGGTGGGAACCAATTTTCTCTACAGGTTTTTTTTTATTTATTTACAAATAACATTTTTTTTTTTTAATTCATTTATCCATTAATTTCTTTTTATTAATTTGACATAAAATACTTATTATTTCAACATTGCGATTTTGTTTTCACTCAGACGCATTTTATTGCCATTGGAATTCCACCGACACAAAACACCTTCCAAGGTGCCATGTCTTCAACAAAATGTTTATAATTAAATCTGTGTGCTAAAGGGGAAACCGAAAAGCATTTAATGCAGTGCAGTACCTGTGTAAGCTAGTTATACAGTGAGACTAAAGACAGCAATGAGCAATAAGGACACAGCTGGCCATGAGAAAGATCAGCAATATCAGAGAGACTGAGAGGATGTTATTTGGGATATGTAACTACATTGTCCACACGTTGTCTTAGGGATTTTTCAAAATCATATTTTCTGTCAGAACATCTGACTATAGGTATTGTTACTGTGCTATTAGCAAAGAAAGAAAGATGCTTACACAGTTTAAATAAATAGCATAAATAATCTGAATATAACTATAATCTAGTAATACACTCAATAATATAAAATAAGTAATTCAGTAATGCAATATTCCTAATAAGATAACAGTATCATTATTTTATGATATACAGCACCAAATTGAAATAATAGATATGAACAGAATTAACTAGATAGAATTAAATAATATGAATATAATTATAATTCAACTGATAATATGATAAACTATTCATAATTGAGTAGTATTAATAGAATCAACAATACTTGTAGAAACCATGACATTTTGATGTGACATTTTTTAGGGTTATTATTATTGGCTTGACAGGAAGGTTGGATGTTGTTTGTCCTTTGGTTTGAAAGGGACCTTCAAGGATGATGCAAAAAATGTCTTTATGTATAATATTTATTTAGGAACTGTATTGCAAATATTATACAGAAACCATAAGGGGGAAAATTATTAATATGCCTAAAATAAAGAAATGAAGTGTGTTTCTGATACTTTTTTATTGGCCTATGGAAATACACATGCCAATCCAAATGTAAATAACAGCATATAATGTACATTTTTAATAGGAGCAGCACAGCTTTAAAGTTAATGTAATTTGCAATGGACCCCAAATCAGATTAAACGAGTGCTGAATGGGTTTTTTTTTTTTTTTTTTGTAACAGGTGGGAAGATATCCCTCATGTCTTATCTCATTTATCTGTGAAAAACACTAGGGCAGGACAGAGAGGCCACACATCTGCTGTTGAAATCTGTCTGTGAGGACACAGAACTCTCTGGGACTCCCTTTAGGTCTCTCTAGAATAACCAGTTTAGCTCAGCCTGTCCCATCATGTCCGCTCAGGGATGCTGGCTTTAGTCTGTGTGCATGATGCTATTTGCCCTATTGTGTGTGTGTGTGTGTGTGTGTGCGTGTGTGTGTGCGTGCTGCTGCTGCATCATGTGACAAAGTGAGCACTGCCTCCAGCTTCTCTTTCTTTTTCATCTCCCTCATTCCCTTCTAGCCGATACAGTACATTCCTCGGATGTCTCCAGTGGCGTCAATGATGCTGAAACCCTACCCTCCTCCTCCACCACTTAGATTCGTGTACCCCGGAAGCAGGAGAGTGAAAAAGAGAATAGTGAGATGAGCTGAACAAGGAGGATGGGGGAGGAGAGTGAGAAAAGAGAGAGGTGCTGCTGGGAGGGGGGAGGGTTTGGACCGAAACTCAAGGGCAGTATCAGCTAAGGACAAACACATCAGCCCCACAAAGCATGGTGTTAGCGTTAGCATTAGCTGTTACACACACAACAAACTGGTATCAAACCCGCTTCATATGGCTTCATTCGTATAAGCTGATTGCGCTGCATGACCTGATTTGTGTCGGCATGAGTCAAAAAAACAAAAAATAAACCAAGTCTGGGGGCACAATGAAGGACAGGGCTTGGGGTGAAAGGATGTAGGCTTTTACGGATTAGTTCGCGACAGAAAGGAAAGCTTTATGTAACATCTGTTGGACTCTACGCACAATGTTGGAAACACACTACAGATATTTTTTGTAAGCTAACCATTTGGGAACATCAAACACATGAAGTGAAGCTACTGTATCTGTATTTAAAAATATATTTAGGTATCACACTCACCATTTTCGCAAAGCCGGACGCCCAGGCTGGAGCGAGAGCGTGTGAAGGAATCATTGAGATGATGATGGTTAGACGCTGACACGGGAGACGAGGAGAAATCATCCAGTTTTGATTTTCTTCACCCAGAATGAGCGAGGCATGGTTCACACGGACGCGACGCACCAGAAATCCTTCACATCGCCGCAGACAGAAAAAAAACCTGGTGAAAAATCGTCCTGAATGAAATCCAGTGTATAAAAAAGAATCCACGTCCCAAAAAAAAAAAAAAACACGTGACTACATAAAGAAAAAATGAAGAGCACGCAGGAGAAGAGAGAGATGTCTGATGGTACAATACTGTGTGTGTGTGCCTTCTACTGTACACACACACAACACACGCTTACGCTGCTGAAAAAAAGAAAAAAATTCACTTGTTCAGCACTGGATAGCTCCTGGCCTGCAGTGGAGGCGGCAGAGAGGAGGAAGAGAGAGAGAAGAGAGAGAAGAGAGAGAAGAAGACAGAGAGAGGAGAGACTGAGAGACTAGCTGAGATCAGCAGTCAGGCAGGTTTTATTAGAGGCAGACGGTGGGAGTGAGATCAGGTGGTACATCGCAATGGAGCTGCTCAGCATTAATCCATCAAATATCCCTCGGGACACACATCACATTACTACTGAAGCGTCTGTGCGTTCACACATGCAGACAGACAGACCCCCCTCTGATACGCTCCCTCCCCTTACAAAGCGCCCCCATTCTGTTAGAGAGAGAGAGAAAGGGAGAACGAGAAGGAAAGGCCTGAAATGTCACAGTCTTAAAAGGAGTTGATACAACAACCAGCGTACATTCTGTTCGGTTCCGTTCCGCATCTTCTGTCCCGTCTGTCTCGCTGACAGTCACGTCAAACGCTGGCGAGCTGTACTCACTTCATTTTTCTTCTGTAAATCTGCAGTGTCAACTACCATTTGTTTGTGTTTATGTTTATATGCTTTTGGCAGAAAGCAGTGCATTTATGTGTTTTCTGGGTTTCGAACCCATGACCTTGCCATTACAAACACAATTATTATATATCTAACTCAATGCTAGCTTTTATTTACATATTTTTAGGTTTCATTTTAATTTGTTTTAGCCATTTTGTGTTTCTTCTATAGATTTAGTTCATTTTTGTTTCAATTTTAGTTTTAATAAATTTAAGTTTACAGTACTTTAGCATTTCAGTTATTTGTCAAAGCAACATTTCTCCTTTTTATTTAAGTTTTCCAAGTTTAAGTATTATTATATGAAAGTTGTTTTGTCTAAGCTTTATTTCAATGTAAAGTTTTAGTTATTAATAACAATAATGTTCTAACTTGGTGCAGATTCTTGGACAGTAGTAAATGATGATAGCTGTTATGTGGAGAAATGGTAGACTTTATGAATCAATGCAGTTTTGGAGCAGATCTCCAGCACAGTATGTTGTACACACACACACACACACACATATACATTATCGGTGTGCACAATGATGATAAGTGCAGGCCACAGTTACTGTGAATGGAGCTTCACAGGACAGGATGATGTCGGCATCTGCCTGCATGCTGCACTCTTTATGTTCTTCATGTCTTTGTGCTCACATGTAAAGCAAGTGGGAGTCTCTCACACCGGCCCCCCATTCACTTAATGAAGTGTCTGAATACACCACACGCCACTCTCACTCGTTCTCTCTCTCTCTCTCTCTCCTCTCTCTCTCTCTCTCTCTCTCTCCCTCTGTTGTCTAAAATAATTATTACGTACACACACATATTCAATATATTAAAGATAATTTTTATTATTTTTATTATATTATTTCAGATCGCAATAATATTAAACATTTATTTATAATATTTTGTATATCCACATGCATTGAAATATAAGTATTAAATACAATACAATAAACAATTATTTTAACTATTTTATAATAAAAGCAGGTTAATTTTTTTATGCTTGCAAGTATTATATTATTATAAAAATCCACTTTCTTCATAATTATATTTATAAAAGGTTACATTATATTCATATTGTTAAATCACATTAATATTAATGTTTATATATACATATATAAATTAGGCTTGTTTATTTTGCATATATTTATGTAGATCTGCATACTTTATATATGAAAATATATTGCAGATGTTACTTATATATATTATATATTTATATATTATATATTTATATTTATATATTACAAATATTAAATAATATAAAAATAAAGAACAGTATGTACTTACATATGCTTAATTCAGATTCTATATAATATTATAACTATTGATATAATATTGGCTAATATAAATATTATTAATGGTTTGCATATATAGAATGTTTATATGTAATTGCTAATTTATGTGTATATATTTACAAATATGTGATATTATTAATCTTACTTATTAAATTACTTATTTACATATTTATCTGCGTATACATTAGATATATTAAAATTTTTGCATTTGTTGCATTGATCTTAATAATCTGTCAAAATCACTGAAATTATCAACAAGTGAACCCACCCCCCAACCTCGTTCACACAAAGAGAAGAAATCCCAATCTTTCATTTGAGCATCTGGTCAGGGCCCCGGGACAGGCGGTTCCCTGCAAACCCCCACCCCAGCGCCTGCGGGCCAGAGGGCCAGATCAAGTCTGCCTGCTGTGTGATATGAAAGGCTTTGGGTTTCATCCAGTGATTATTTTTTGGGGGATTTACTCAGTATCTCCATCTATCTCATCCTCCTACTTTTTCCTCTCTCTCTCTCTCTCTCTCTTGCACCATCACTCTCTTTGTCTCACTCTATCCCTGTTTCTTCCTGCATCACTCTTTCTGGAATGCTTCCTGTTTCTCTGATCGCAGGTGTCTGATTCTCTTTGCCTCCGTTGTGGTTTCATTTATCCGGAAGGTTCTTCTTGCCCTGCTCCAAGGAGAAACACAAAACCCACTGTGGGAGATGCTCTCCTCCTCTTTCCTCTTTCTCATTACTCTCTCTCCCTCTCATGTTCATTCTTCATATCTTGCATTCTCTCACTGTATTGTGACATGTAATTCATAAAACAGCACGGTTCCTTTAAATGTTTCTCAGTAAAAAACAGATTTTTTTCTGCTCATAATAACATTTTCCCCTGTTGAGCAGTAAAAGATCAGGACTTTGTGAAAACTCTTTCTTTGATATTTCATCATCTTGAGCATAGAAAGTAAAGCGCAGGCTATGTTGACCCAAAACTGTCTGTTTTTGCTTCTGCTTTCTCTGCTTGTTCACCATGATGAACCATCATGAATGTTTCATTGCTTTTAGCATCTCATTATTGACCAAATAGAGACAGTTCACATTTTACTTATTCAGCCTTTATTTTTAATTTGACATGAATGAAAATGAATATATTCTGAAATACAGAAGTGTTGGAGGAGTGTGCATTATTGTAAATGAATGGGATAACAGAAATAATTGATCTTTGTGTGAAGGAGAGGTCACTGGTGGAGAAGAATTGACACCTGTGGAAGGGCTTTACCTCTCATCACATCACTTCCTCTGTCTTTCTCTCAGTCTTGGTGGATAGTAAACCCTCTCTGGGGCTGAGCGATACGAGCACAGGGGTTTAAAGATAAAGAGAGAGAGTATAGAAGTCCAGGATATTAGAGAAAGAAAGTGTCCCTCAATCCCTCAGTCTCTAAAACAGGCTCCAGAGATGCCATTTTGGGCCAGATGACAAATGGCTCCTGTCTGCATCGCTGAGGGAGAGAAGCATGCTGGGAGACTGCTCATTTCCACATAATTACCCTCCTTCTTTCTCTCTCAAGATTCAAGTTCCCTCTTTCTACCTCTCTTCTCTACATTGCCCCTCTATCTCTCCTTCTGTATTCTATGTCAGTACTAAGAGAGTTTCTGCTCTTAGGCTGCATCTGCTCAACAAAAGCATGTAATATTAATTTTTCTCGTTTGTAGAGCACTTCAAGTCGGAAGCTCTTTGACAGCATCATGTCCATCATCTAACTGGTCGAAACTGACAGACTCTTGGGTTTCAGTGCAAAGCAACAGGTTTTGGTGAAATTAAAATAATTCAGATTTTAAATTTCTGTACGCATCGTTCTATAATTTTGAATGGTTTCTGGTAATTATTCAGATGCTTTGGTATATATATATATATATATATATATATATATATATATATATATATATATATATATATATATATATATATATATATATATATATTATTGGTTGGAATTCTACTGAAATTGAAATCATTTTAATTGATTTAGACTTTTTTTAAACAGTGTAGGTAAACGTTTAAAATAATCTCGTTAAAAGAAATTCTAAATACATTTTTAAACAATTGAAAGAATGAAAGAATAAAAGACTTGCAAATTTTCAGTGAATTTTATAATGGATCAAAACTGTCATTCACAAAGTAAGCTAACAGCTACCGACATCTTGATAAAGAACAAAAATGCAGCTGTTTCAGTTCTTTTTTGTGTTGGGTCTGAGATGTTACATACATAATTGATGCCGTTAGTTCCTTCTCAAAACGTCTTCAGAGAATGAAGGACCCTTCAGCAATGCCTGCACTCAGCCAAATTACACTTAAGTTCCTGCTCAATATTTTAACAGGACTCTGGAGTCGGTTGGGAGGGAGTTTAATGACGGGGTGCCTTTATGTATCACAGAAGCACCAGGCAGAAGCACTTGATGGCACGTCTAATGGGCCTCTTAGTTAAATATGATCTATTAAAATCCTAAACCCTGAATAACCCATTTAAACGACACTCTAACTCTTCCCACACACTAGACGCTCCATTTCATTACATTTCCTTCCTCTTTCATAGCTGTACATTTACACAATATTTAGTTTTTCGGTGTCACCCATCGTCTCAACTTTAGCACCTAAAGGATCTCAATTTTTAAAAAGTAGGGCAGAATTTTGTTTACCAACTTCTTTCTTGCAACTTTGAACCATCAGAAGCACTAGATTAAGTGTCTGAGTCTGGAGATTCTTCTCTGCTCAGCCAGCCTGCAAAGAGAGCGTCGTCATTACAGACCCACAATGCGGTCCAGAACAACTCTTCTAATAACTAGAACTCCCTCAGGGTCTGGAAGGTTATTTAATTTTTCTCTGAAAAACATCTCACCTCAGCTCATAAAAGCCAAATAGACTTGAACCCACATAATCTGTTCAAATTGACTGTTTTTAGGTCACCAATTTTGACATAAACTTCATTTTTGTCTCTTAATTTGTACTTTTGTAAAATCAATATACACTATCAATTGAAAATTAGGGGCCAGTAAGATTTTTCTAAACAAATTAATACTTTTATTCAGGATTAAATTGATCAAAAGTGACTATTTTTTAATATGCATGTCTTATATCATTGTTTTGAGACTGTTCGGTGTCAATTAATTAATACGGTGTTGATTAATCTCTGCTTAAAATAACACTGTGATCAGACTAGGGACCTGGTGGGCTGTTTCTGATCCTCTCAGTTTTGTTCTGGTGTTGATTTGCAGATTGTCAATGAGCAAACTGACTTCAGTCTTCTTGATTTTATTGGAGACTGACCCACTGAACTTAGAGATCTATACACCTGCTACCCATAGCACACAATCTCTCTCTCTCTCTCTCTCTCACACACACACACACACACACACACACACTTAAAGAGCTAAATAGAGGGAAGAGAGAGTGAAAGATGGTGTAAGCGTCCAGACAAGAGTGGTGCTGTTATCTAGTAAATCGGTCTGAATTGAAGCATCCTGCAGAATATGTGATGAGTGTGTGTTGTGTTTGAGTGTGTGATGGGGGTAGGGTGGATAAGAAGGGGGACTCTTTGTTCCCACATCCATCTGCTGGAACCTAACAAAGGGTAGTAAAGGAGGAAGAAAGAGAGGCAGACGGGTTTAGGGAATGAGAAACACCACACAGATTGCCTGATGTTGAATGCTTGTGTGTAAATGAAAACAATTTAATCCTGTGCTAAAGGGATGGCAATGTGAAAACCCTCAACTGTCTGCTATATTGTTGTTGTGGCTATAAATAATCTTGAGTATTAATTAACACTTGTAAAAGAAGAGAGACATAAATTGTCTCTGAAGCTCTGTGTCCTTCACTACAGTAAAATATAAATGTGTCCATTAGCTGCTGTGAGGAATTTTATGAATGTTCCTTTAGTAATTTAATGGGTTATAACAGGTGCCTTTATGCTTTTTTCATCAGCATTCTCACCAGATTCTGACATGTGTGACTGAGGCTCAAATGAACCTGATTATGACCCTGGAAACAGTGATTTGGCCAGGCATAAGATTAATTACCACACCACCCAGGAGCACATTAATGCGCTTTATTAGTCATATTTCCATGTTCTATGTGAAGTCATTGACAGAGGAGGAAAAACATCCTATATTGAGCCGTTATTTCAGATTTGTCAAAAAAAAAGTATTCAAAGGCTTTCCAGAGTACATGGAGAAAGAAAGGTCAGCGCCTCATTTCTGATCTAAACCGTTTCAAAGCCTCTCTTTTCAATCTCTCAGCCACTTCTTCTCTCTCCCTCTCCCTGCCTCTGAAACATTAAGGTCAACCTTTGTAAATGTTTTCATATCTGTGATTTCTTTGTATAAGGAGGTATTTTAGGCTTTAGGCAGTTACATTAAAGCTGCAGTATGCAATTGCGAAAAGTAGACCAATCGCTGAAAACCAGCTGGCCCATAACCTTAATCCAGAATGAATAGCCTTGTACAGGTTTGTGTGTGTGTGTGTGTGTGTGTGTGTGTGTGTGTGTATGTATATACATACATACATATAGATGAAAATATGAGCAAAATTAAGTTAGAATGACATTTATGTTTTGTTATTTTGACCTTGGAAGCACTGTAAATATGGCAGAATGACATAATTACTACATCAGACAGATCTCTCTCTCTCTCTTTCTCTTTCTCTTTCTCTCTCTCACACACACACATATATATTCTTAGTACAAGCTTAGTGTATTCTGCCTAGTTTTCCTCCTTATCTAGTTAAGGTCACTCTGTTTCTTTCTCTGAAATGAAAATGGAAATGTAGCTTTATAAATATGTATGAGCATGATTGCCTTCCAGCACTCAGAGTAAAAATATTTAGCATCTTTGATCATGTTTATTCAAAGGTTCATCTTTCTTCACAACTTGGATTGTTTTTCAGCGCATAAGCTGAACTATCGTCTGTTTGGGCTCAGGGTGACCTTGCGGAGTACGACAGCTGTTGTCAGATCTGACTGTGTTGCACAACTCTGCTGGACTTGTGCTACATGTGAAAGCTGCAGCCAGCGCAGCAGAAACATGACGAATGCTAAGTTTAGACTCACGGTGAGGACAAGCCCGTGGGGGAGCGTGATGTGCTGTCAGCCTTCAGCTCCAGGTGAGGAGTTCGCGTGTTATGGCATGACAAAAGAGCAGTGAGCTAGAATAAACAGCAGTGGATCAGTGAGATCAAGCCCAGAGGCAAATAATGGCCTGAATGTGAAAATCCCTCTATTCTCAGTGTCCTGAAATGTATGCATCGGTTCTTTTTTCTTTATTGACCTTGCGATATAACATTTGTTAAGGAAAGTCAGAAGTAATTAAAGGGATAGTCATTATTTTTCTCACACTCCAGTTGTTACAAACTTTCTTTCTTCTGCTGAAAAATGTTACTAACTAATCATAACAATACAACTATGCATGAACTAAATTGTCATTATGTTTTACATAAACTGTTCACCTATGATTGAAATTGGGTGATATTACTAAAATGTATATTTTATCAAACACTTGCAGGTTTTTGTAGGCATATAGATCATCATGATTCATTAGTGATTAATACAATTCAAACTTCAATTAAATCTTCAATTCTATTTAATTTATAAACTCTTAAAATCCATAATATAACTCTTAATTTATAAAGAGTTCAGGCAATTAGAGATCAGGATCTTTAATATGATTTTGTGATACTTTGAACAGTATATTGTTCATTCATTCATTCATTTGTTCATTTGTTGCTTGATTGATTGGGGGCTTGTGCTTTCTTCAAGATAAATTTGAACAGCGCATCTAGATTTATTAAAATAAATGTTCCTTAATTGAATATTGTCATCTAATGCATGTTGCCATTTATTTTTAAGTGTGGCTTTAACAGAATGCAGGGAAGAAGAGAGGTGTGTTCAGGACACCTGTTTAAAATGGGTTCCACAGAAATTACACCCTTAACCTTTAATGAAGTGAAATAAACTTTTCTATGCCAGCCTGGCATGTAGTTACTTGTTATGGTTCAGGGGTCAGGGCTTTCATGGCAGCTTGTTGATTTGGTGCAAATTACCTTGTGCTGTGAGAGAGAGTGGAGTGAGAGAGAAAGAGTGATGAACATCATAAAGCTCAATGACAGCTGAAGTGACTTGTGAAAGGTGAGGATCTCTCTGAAGGTCACCACAGTGATGAGCTCATAGTGTTTGGCTGGCTCTGGTCCAAATGGACACTCTCTCCATCCTTTCATTATGTGAAAGCTGCTAGTGTCCTTTCCAGACGTGGGTAAAAACCATAAATCAGCAGGATGAGATGGAAGGAGAAGAAGATTGGAGGAAGAAAGAAGAATGTTGGGAAATAAATGGAGGAAGACAGACATATATATGTAAGATTGAAAGTCAGAGACAGAGAAGTTGAAGTTTTTTTTTAATGCTAGTGATGATCTTGTGAATGTGGGAGTCTTAGGGGTTATTTGAGGTTCAGTTGGCTGAACTTGTTAAGTCTTCTCCTGTCATTCTCCCTGTATTTGGCTGTTTATTTGTCCTGTAAAAGTGCATTAGCTGTATTAACACCACAGTGCATAATAATGGAATCCTTCACCGGCGTAACAGAGAGATAACTGGTTCTGTGTAATGTGGTGTTGACTTGTGCTTCATTACCTGTTACACTATCATGAGCCTCAGGATTTAAAAATATTAAGAGGGTAATAAACATCGGTTCCATCAAACCATTTAGTTTCCATATCATTATGAGTTTGACGAACGTCAGCAACAAAAACAAAAGTTAGATCATTCACATTTATTTCACTGTACATTTTTATATTCACATCATATACTGCCCTTTTGAATGAAGTCTCTTAACATTTATTTGTCTTCAGTGTCACCAGATCCACCAGAAATGATTCTAATATGCTGATTTGCTGCTTAAGTAACATTTATTTACCAACAATGTTGAAAACAGTTGGTTTTGTGGAAACTAACACTTTTACCAGTTTTCTTTTTTACTGAAACCCAGACATAACAGCACAAACAGAACTGGAAGGAACTAAGAAGCTTGCAAATGTTTTGTCATATTAGTTGGTTTGTTTCACTTCAGAACTGCATAATTTGGCCTGATATTATCGGAATATAAAAATATGGATATAAAAATAACTTTAAGGTGACACGCTCATGTAACTTTCAAAAGCTATGCTGTTTTATATTGAATGTCTGTCAATGTCTGTACAAACTGTTATAGAAATGCTTCGCTAAATGAAAGCACATAAACATCAAGATTGAATATAGTCAAATGAATGAGAAATTATCAAGATTTTTGTATTACCCAGATATAAATTTTTTGATAAATGTTGTATTACCTCTAAAAATGCCCTCATAACACTTTTCCATGAGATTGTGGCTAAATGCAGCTAAAGTGACTGAAGTTCTGTTGCATTAATGTGCCATGCTCATGCTAATACACTTCACACGTTATTCTCCAGATGTGCCTGTCGTCAAGGTCATCCGCACCCACTAATACAGTTTTAATTAGTATTCAGGCAGCCTTGAGGGGTTTTTCTTAATTCTAATCCTCCTTAGTGACAAATAAGGCTACTGATGAAGAATGTATCAGGTGAACTGACAGAACTGCAAGCAGTATTTATCTCTTCCATCTTTTTTAAATCTCCATTTTCTACAATGAATGATCTTAAAAACCCTCAGAAAAGTCTGTTGAGGGTCTCCTCAGACAATGCACGTCAAACAAAGATTTACTGACTTCAAAAATTTACCGACTGCAACAGACCTCAGACACTTTCAGCCATAAGTGAGCAATAATGAAGTCACTGCTACAGACTAACAGCCTCTGACTTCCTCACTGTGTTTCACATCCTAAACAGTCCCCATATGTCCCAACACACACACTCGGCAACTAAAGGTTCCCAGGGGCCTTAGTTGACCCTCGCTGAACCTCTCTGGTACAATAAAGGGGAGGAAACATTTACATCTGCCAGACAGTGTGAATGACACAGAGCGCAGTTTATTAAAACGTAATGTTCACACATGGTGACCTTGCACAGCTAAGCACAGAAGAGCAGACAGCTGATTCGGATGCAGAGGAAGATACAGAAATGCGTTATGCCCGTGTGCCAGTGTTTCATAATGATGGATTTTGTAACATATCTTAAATTATTGGATGGCAGGGAAAGTATTGTTTTGCATCATTACAATTACTTCTCCTCTGACAGGAACAGAAAATGACACTTTAACTTGCTGTTCATTGCAGGTCTGAAATTACGATCAATCAAACTCTGCATTAGTTTGGTGCATATTCATCTCTCACTTGGTATACTACAGTTTATTTATTTTAAAGTACACCTATTATGTGTATTGAAAAGGTTCATAATTTGGTTTTGGGAGTCCCCCAAAACAAGTTGGCATGCATGCAAGGTCAAAAACACTTTTATTGTCTTTTAATATGCAAACTACCACTATTTATTCACACTTTACACTGAATTATTACTAATTCAACAATAAAACCCATCAAGATCAGTTTTTTGCTTATGGGTCTTCAAAAGAGTGGTAAAGAAAGCTTTCTCGTTGTCTTCCCACCTTTGCATCCCATGTTCTCTCATTCTGGAGAACTTTTCTGTTCACAGGCAGCGTGTTCAGTGAGTTGAGTCTCAGCTGATGGGCTAGGAGACTTAAGGGCATGTTGATGTTGTTGAAGTTTGGTCCAGAGCAGATGGAACTCGCAGCAGTGATTTTTAAAGAGCCCTCAACCCTCTGCAGCTCTCACGTGACCGAAAAGAAGGAAACCAGGTGGCTATGCGCTCTTGGACCAGCTGGAAGAGTGAAAGACCATCTGACACTCAGCCAGAGAATCAAACTCTCTCATCAGCAAACACTTTGCATGTCAATACCACAGTAGCACAAAGGGACATAGAGAGAGAGACAGAAAGACATAGATCCAAGAAATTGAGCTAATTATCCTGGTACTCGGCTATTTCTACTCCATTTTTCACAGCTGAACAATTGGGCCCTTAAGTGGATAAACCAGCACAGAAAGTGGTTTTTGAGCATCTTCAGCTCGTAAAGTCACTCACAGTGAGTGTTTGAACAGTGTGAATCAACAGTTTTCCTTTATACACACACATCCGAGATGGAAAAAAAAATCCAGATTTTTTAAAATAAAACTTGATTTTACTGACTCCTTGCGTGATCTCCTGACCTCTGACCCTAAGGCTTTGCATAGGGGGTAATTTAGGCTTTTTACGCCCCGTTAGGATCAGTCAAGCATTGGTGAGTGCCCAAGAATCAGGGTCAGCAGCTGACACTACTCTCTCCTTTGCTCTCCATGCCTCTCTCTTTGTCTCTTGAATCCCTCAGGACGAGTGTTGTAATACTGCTCATTTTTTTTGTTTCCCTTCATTAGTTAACAATTTCTGGCAGTCTGATCACCTGTCAGGACTCAGGCATACAGTAGCAGGAGATCTGACTGTATAACCTAGCCGAAGGTCAGGTTTTGGTCGATTTCTCATACAGGGTGCATGTGTAATTTTGGGTTGATTTACATTGTTGGATTTTGTATTTCGTCTCTGTGAGGATGTTGAATCAAATATTGTCACTGGCACAAATGCTACAGCAACCCATTTTGGCTTTTGAAAGCTTGACTAAATTAGTCAAAATGGTAAAATACTGCAAAAAATAAATTTATATATTACTACTTTTTTGTAGTAATAAGCAAAAAGACACAAGATAAAGTCTTTTTTATGGAAAATGCATCAAGTGAAAATTAGGAAGAAATCTCTGCCAAAGGTTAGAAAAATAGTCTAATTTTCCCTTTGAATGTATTATTATTATTATTATTATTATTATATTTTACCTCATTGGTAGGTATTTTTCTCACTTAATTTTGATATATTTTCAGAACACAAAACGCAATATTTGACGTTATTTTGCTTCTCATTTGGTAAATGAATCTTGATTTAAGAATGTTTAGTTATTGGTGCTGAAAAAACAAGACAAAAATGATTTTATTTTTATTTTTCTGCAGTGATCATGTAAGAGGCAAGATGGGTTAGAGGCTGTGATTAGTGCTTTGTATATTTCTTTTTATTGATAGCAGTTGGTTGGCTCAGAAAAGTATGTGGGTGGTGGACGTCTAAGGATACAAAATCTAGACTTCTAGCTCAAGAGATGCCAGACTGATTCCAAAATGTGCAACTCAAGAGCTGGGGATTTATTCAGATCACAATCACAATTTGTGCCCTTGAGCAAGACATTGAATCCAAGGTTATTACGTATCTGCAAGTTGCTCGGGATGTAACTCAATAAAAGTTTCCACTAAATGGCAAGGATTTGGTTGTAACGAATTTAAAAAAGTGTTTGCAAAGACCTGAGGCTTCTCTCTTCCTAAAAAAAAAAAAAAACTGTAGTAAAAATATTTATTACTCAAAGCTTTTCAATGCTATGAATCTTGAAGTCATCTAGTGGTCAATATATGAAATAGCACCTAACAAACGGATGTGTCCTATTACAATTGCTTCACGTTTAATTCTGCAACTGATTCTATATTTCCGTTATTTTATTTTATCTATTTAAAAGTTAACACATGGTATTATTTTAGAAATAAAAATCACTGTCAAAGTTAATTAATTTGTGTCTATTTTAACCATGCCCCAGTCCTTGCTTCAATTGTTATTTCATATTCAGATGAACATTGAGCTTCGTAAATACATTCATACAAAAAAATCATAGATCACATTTGTCCAATTTGTTTTTGTCAAAAGTGAATGAATCTCCAATACAATGTTTTAGTATGATTTGGTTGCTGTAGAGGTTTGGGGTGAAATGTTTACACCACAAACGTTTGGCTTGGTTTATTTATTTATTCATTCATTTTTAAATATAATTTTTGGAGCTGCTGTCAGTAACACCCTCCTCACTCTGAAACCTCAGGCTATCTGCAAAAGAGCATTACCATAAAAAAATAAATATACAGCAAATTAGCGCCATCTAGTGATGACATAGATGTCATGACGGTTGACGTTCTGTTGACTGACACAAAAATGTGTCTCTCACTTTTTAAAAACAAACAAATATCATGTGTAATGCAGTGCATTTACAGGAGTAGTCTATGGGACAAGAAACTGCATTATAATAAATGTTAAAAAAGGTTTTGAAAGTATAGCAATGAAGCAAGAAGTTAAATTAGATAAAAAATGCTTAATTAGTTTTATCGAAAACTCCTGCTGTGGCCATGTAAAGCCATTAAACCACGAAGCTTACACATAATAGGAACAGAAAGGGACAGTTTACACAGAGAACAATACACCCACATTAATCTAGACTTCTATTGTGAGCGCTGATTGAGAGAATAGCCAAAATTATTATCTGTGATAATTGACAACACACCACAGAATCTAAATAGTGCTTTACTCGTTAGAGAACATTCATTCAACAGAAAACATTAATTTAGTAGTAAGCATTTACAATACTAAATAATGTATTGATATAATTAGTGCCGTCAAATGATTAATCATGATTAATCGTATCCAAAAGAAGTTTTTGTTTAAATAATATATGTGAGTACTGTGTGTGTATATATATATATATATATATATATATATATATATATATATATATATATATATATATACACACACACACACAACACGTACATGTATATTTAAAATATGTTTATATTAAATATATTTTTCTATAATATAAAATATAATAATATACATTTATAAATGTATATACAGTACATGTAAATATTTTCAAAATATATACTGTGTGTGTGTGTATGTGTATTTATATATACATAATAAATATACATAGTACACATACACATATTATGTAAACAAAAACTTTTATTTTGGATGTGATTAATCGTGATTAATTGTTTGACAGCACTAGCACTCATAAGATGTTGCTATAATATTGGACTGGTAATCCATAATTGATCCAGAAACACTTGTAGATATTTCCAGATATCACAAACTCTCAACATAATAAATAATAATCCACAATAATTAACAAAAAAGTACAAATGTTAAGTTAATGTGAAAAGAAAATTAAAGGAAAAAAGAAGCAGTAGTTTATTCCCCGCTATTCTTTTTAAATCCTTATTATAATGGGCATATGGTGTTGCAAGCATCTCCTGATTGGAAAAGATGATAGATGTTAACCAGGGGAAACATAATGACGGAGCCCAACAAAGAGCCCGCTTGAACTGCTGCTCCACACCAAACGAGGGCGCTGTGACCGCGGTCCCTCAGAATCACACCCACCATCACCTTCACATAGGATAGCAAACCGGTGTAGAACACCCATGACAAAACCTTAAATAAGTTCAAAACACACAAAAAAGAAACAAATGGGTCATCAGTGCTCGTCAGATTGGAATAAAAAAATATTTTTAGGTCAAACAATAGAAAGGAACTGTCATGTCTGTAACAGTAGATCTGGGGCAGGTTGCATAAACTGTTTTAGTCTTCAAGACCAGTCATAACTTTTTAAATTCCATTATGAAAAGGCAGATTGGTTTTATTTGTATTGAAAGAGTACGATTGAATACCCCTTGGCAACTGCTAGTTGGTCAAATTAGTTCGCTGCATCCGAAAACTTACACTGTGTCTACACCGGACGCGAGTGGCACATAGTTGTTTAAACACTACAGTACTCATTATAATCAGTGTGCTGTTTACACTGGATGCCGTGTGGCGTGACATGACAAATCCCTGACCGAAAACTGTCTTAACATGGTGGCTAAGTTTATGCAACTGGCCCCTAAAGTGGTCAGTTATCAGGGTAATTATGCAGAGGTGTTGAGAAAGCACCAGTATATCTCACCCCAGCATTACTAGTGATGCAAACACTTGACCTTGAAACTAGTGAGTTGTTTGCCACATAGGTCTGAATTTCTCTAGTGTTTCAGGATTATACCAAATCCAGCATTAATCATTTTTGATGTTCACTAGGCTTCATTCGTATTTGGAATATAAGTTATTTATGAGTGATTAACATAATTGTTTCTTCATGTATGCTGTATTGGCTATGACTATTTTACATTTGATTTATTTGTTGCTTCAGGAACAAAACTTTTGACGAGCCATTCACATTAATCATTTAAGATTTAATTCCGAATAGAATCAATAGTAGATTCATTTTATGCAAAACATCTGGAAACGGGCTGATTACATTAAAAGTAACTCACTATTATAGCGTCCCCTAGATGTGTATCTTGGAGTAATGGGCAGGGACTCATGGCAGCCATGGACATATTGTAGCCTCCAAAAACAGAGCCCAGTAGACACAGGACACCCAGAAATACTAATGAACTGCAAGAGAATTATATACTCACTGTTAGTCAAACTGCAATTCAAAACCTTGAAATGTGCTTTACAGAATACAGAAAATAATGTAGACTCATCCCACAAATGTTAATGTAAATGCACTTAGAATAGAAGACTAGCGGATGATAGACAGCGGGATTAGCACAAGAAACATAAAGATAAACTTTTGGTTAAAACACGTCACTATAAAAAAAAACTTGTTTATGCACTCTCTATGAATAAATATAATAATGTGTATGTTTGTATATCATGTATACATAAAATATATATATTTTTGTAAAGCAATTTATACATTATACATTATATATATATATATATATATATATATATATATATATATATATATATATTATTATTATTATTATTATTATTATTATTATTATTTATAATTATTATTATTTTACCGTTTGCTAGGATTTCATATTTTTAATGTATTTTGATATGTATTTGATGACAGCAGGCCTCAGATTTCAAAGCTGTATCTAACCTGGAATATATCTTTAAATGCAGAATGAAAAAAAAAAGATAAATAAATGTAAGATTATGAGATTGTAATTAAAGTAGAGATACCGTTTAGGGTAAAACATGGCAATGATGCAGGCCACTGGATTGGCTACCGCTGACAGAGCAGCTGACAGGTGATAGGCCATATTTCCATACGGCATACAGGAGAATGTTTGCACTGAGGGCAGCAGTCCGTTTGTCGCACCGTTCACCCACAAAACCATAAAATAGATAAACGCCAGCTGATAGCTGGAGTGCAGTGGTTTAGAAAGCAGCACTGTACTTCTCATCTTTTCCTCTTCCTCTGGACTTTTTGTGTTTGGACTGGGGTCCATAGGGTCTTCCAAACCCCTGCAGACGGTTGCAACAGCATCTGAGTCCGGGATGAGATTTTCAGTGGATAGTGCAAATGTACGAGGCATGCGGTTTAATATGATGAAGGAGCCCAGGCTTATTGCTGTCATTACGGCCAGGAAGGAGAAGAAGATCTCAGAGGAGAAATTAGGAGGGAGGTACTGGGTCTCCACAATGAAGATTGGAGGTCCGGGCTCTGTGAGGTTATCTGACACATGAGAAACATTGACACATTTTGACATCCCGACCCCTTGTGCTAGTGCCACCAGGCCTGGAACCAGTCCGCTCAGACCTTCTCCAATGAAGTATGTGGTGATGTATTTGGCTGGAAGTTGCATCATGAATGGCAGGAAGGTGACGGATGAGGTGCAGTCGACTAGAGCGAGAAAAAATGTGAGAATGAAAAATGCTGTGCTACGCGGTTGCCCAAGGATCACAGTGGTGTTCTTCCAAAACACAGCAAGTAGGACGCAAGCTACAACACCGATCGACAGGAACGCATAGATGACCAGATGTTCACGTAGTCGTCCGGGACAGAATTTGTGTGCCAGGGTCACCAGCAGAGGGCCTAAGTTGGCCAGCTGAATGATGACAGTGAGGTACGAGGGCAAATCCCAACCCTCTGGCAGAACATTGACGATCAGAGGAAGCTCCACCCACAAGCCATTAATGGACACCCAGGAGCCCAGACCGAAAGCACATGCCAAGGCATGGATGTACAGAGGCATGTTGAACAGCTGCTGGAAATGGGGTAGTTGAAGAAATATCTGATATCAGACAACTCCTTTCAACTTTAGTATTGTAAATGGTCTGATGGCACTTCAGTTTGGCTATGTCTGGATGTCTTCTCTTCTTTCCTCTGTGAAGACATCTGATTACCTTCAGTGAGAAACAGAAAATAAATATTCAAGGTCCAGACCAAGTAATTAAATAGCAATTAATACATAGATAGATATATATTTTTTATATATTTTAAAATGTAATTTATGATCCTTCAGAAATAATTCAAATATGTGTAAAATCAAGAAACATTTATTATTATTATTATCTATAATTCTTTCAGGATTATTTGATGAACAAAAGATTCAAATGAAGAACATTATGAATTGTTTTTAACAATACTAGTATTTACTGTCAATTTTATATATAGAAAGAGCGAATTGATATATAGAATTGTATTACATTAATCATATAATAGGTTTCATACAATGCAAAGTACATATGCAACATAGCAATAAAAAGATCAGAAACAGATATTACAACAGTAAAATGTGAATTGCCGGATTAATATGGCTTGTTAATTGTAATATATATATATATATATATATATATATATATATATATATTTATATATATATATATATATATATTATTTAAAATTATTATAATATTATAATAATGCATTGTATAATTATATAATCATTTTTTAAATTCTGTAATATTTAAAATTCAAATATGAATTGTTAAAAAACTATTTTTTTGGGGGGGGGGGTGCTTGTGGTCTTATTTTTTATTTTTCACAATCAAAGACGTAAAATTAAAATGAACTTGAACTTCTTCCCCGTTTTCCCAGCAGGGACCTTGATATCAATTTTATGTCAAATATTAGTCAAGACTTGATCAAGATGCTGTAACATGAGTTTAAATTCAGTTTGGACAGCAAATGGTGATTGGGTAAAAATAAGAAGTTAATCCCACACTGATTGGTTTAATGTTTATGACAATATGTTTGATGTTCAGTTTACATAAAATGTAAACTCCATGTCAAGTTTTTGACATCAGTTTGATTTGCATATTTGAGCTGTTTTTTGACGTAAATTTTGATGTCTTTTCAACATCAATTGTCCAATGGGTTAAGTCAAAGACAACCAGATTTACACAAATGTAACATGATAACAGTGGCGACATGTTACAAATATTCAATCTGCATTTTTCAGCTCTAGCAAAAATCTGATGCCAGTAACTCAGGACAAAAGACAGATTTATGTGCTACCTCACTGAAGAAGCATTAAACAAATACAGTACTCACATTACTGCTGAGGCAATGAGCCGGACTGAACACGCTCTTCCTCCTCAACAGACATTAGTGCTATGCAAAGTCATAAAAACAGCTGTCACTCCATCTGGTGTCCTGTATTTCTCAACTCGGTCTAAAAATGTCCACAATGATGTGTGATTTTTAGCCTCAGAATATGGGTGTGGGTGGGTCTGCCTCCCTCATAAAGGTCATCCCGCTCTAATAAGGTGCATTAGTCTTTGGTGACATGACAGGCTTCACAAAAAAGCCATTTTATCTGATCCAGTTTTTCTGTGAAACTCATCATACTACAAAATTGACATCAAGATGTAAAGTGTGCATCCACAGTGTTCAGTGAATAGTAAACATTTGACTTGTAGGTCTGTCATGCCTCCGAGATGTATCATGAAAATGTAATTGTGAACAGAATATTCTCTCTTTTGTAGCATGTACTTTGACCCAATTCAGCAATCATATCTGTCTTCAAGATGAAAAAATGTAGGTCACATTCACATAATATTTGAGCTATAGTCCTTGACTCTGAAGTCAGTTTTCAATGGAATTTGAACACTCATAAGAGCACACTGAATATTTAAACTTGTTTTATTTTCTTGGTGAGGTTAACGAATCAAAACAGCACAAGCCATTTTGACTTTAAAGCTGATTCAGGCACAGCATACGGTAAAAGTGCAGCTTCCTATGGTGTGGCCTACTTTACATGTACAACCTCTATTACTGATTAACAGCTTTGGTTTGGCTTTGAACTTTTAACTAAAAAAGAAAGATTTAATAGAACTATTACCACATTAAATAAAAGCATCAAGCTGTTTAGATGGGACCCATGAGAACATTTCACAAAAATATTAAGCAGCACAAGGCTTTTCAACAATAAGAATATACCTCAAGCACCAGTCACATCACAGAAATACAGTTATTTTAAATATTTCACAGTACTACTGTTTTTACTAAATCTTTTTTTTTTTTTTTACAGTTAATTTTATTGGCTTTTTATGCTTTTTTATTAAGATAGGACAGTAAAGAGACAACAGGAAATTATTGGCAGAAGGATCAGCAAAGGACCTCGAGACAGGAATCCAACTAGGGTCGGCGTGACTGTAGAGTTTCACTATATGCCCAGGCACTAACCACAAGGCTATCGGTGACTTTACTAAATGTTTTGATCAAATAAATGAAGCCATAGTGAGCATAAGTAACTTTTTTCAAAAACCTTAATAAAACCATTAAAAAAAAAATTACAAGTTACAAAGGTACAATTTTCACTTTTAACAAACCATTAATTTTGACTTTTACCTTAATAAACATCTAATTTGCTGCATATTAATAGTTACAGTAGTTGTTAAGTTTGGGTATTGGGTTAGGGATGTAGAATATGTTCATGCAGAATATGTGCTTTATAAGTACTAATAAACAGACAATATGTTAATAATAGACATTCTAATAAGAAACTAGTTTATAGTGAGAATTGCTCCGTATACTAAAGTGTTCTCAAAAACATTTATGAACTTTGAAAATTGTGTATAAATTAAAATAATTTTTTATGATTTTTTCATCGCCTTCATTTTTCAATACTGTGAAAATCTTCCAAGTGCAGCACACACGCATAGATTGTTTAGCTGTATATCGTACATTGTATAATTTTCATATATCATTATGAAGTTGCAATCTGTTCTAGTGTTAACCACCTCGATTTCTCTTTTGGTTCAATCACAATGGGAAGTCATAACAAGGATTGTAACAGGTGTGTGTGTGTGTGTGACATATCAGGACTCAACTCTATATAATGACATGGGTATAACACAGGTATTACGAGGAGAGGGTGACTTATGAGGACATAACCCATGTCCCCATTTTTCAAAATGCTTATTAATCATACAGAATGAGTTTTTTTGATAAAGTAAAAATGCACAAAGTTTCCTGTGAGGGTTAGGGTTAGGTGTAGGGTTGATGTAGGGTCATTGAATATACAGTTTGTACAGTATAAAAACCATTACACCTATGGGATGTCCCTACTTTTCAAAAAAACTAATATATGTTTATGTTTGTTGTGTGTGTGTGTGTGTGCTCTTGTTTTTGTGACATATCAGGACACAACTCTGTGTAATGACATGGGTATGACACCGGTATTACAAGAAGAGTGTGACTTATGAGGACATAACCCATGTTTCCTGGGTTCCTTTTAACAAAAACAAATGTGTGTGTGTGTGTGTGTGTGAGAGAGAGAGAGAGAGAGAGAGAGAGAGAGAGAGAGAAAGAGAGAGAGAATGAGTGAGTGAGTGATTGAGTAAGTGAGAGAGAGAGAGAGAGAGAGAGATTGGAATGAAGTTTGGAACGAAGTTTGGAACTTTGAAATGAAGGTGAAAGGTACAAGAAAAAGAATAAAAGGAATGTGTCACATGAGTTCACAGTTTTCCAAATAAATGCTATCATTCTAATAAGTCAACTTACCCAAAATATGAGTGGGTTGTTGAATGCAAACATTTAGCTGCAATGAGCAAGTCAAAGGTGAACGGAAAGGTCCATATTTGTCCTTTAATGGAAATCCAGTTATAATATTAGTTGAAATCCCTTGAACCTGTTGTCCCACCAACAACAGCCGCCTGATGAGTAGCTCAGTCAAGAGCTAACATCTCCAATGCCCCGACATAAACAGAATTAAGAACACAAATCGGGCAACACATCTTTCCAATTCTTTATTAATTTCATTATAAATATGAACTAAATGATAAGTTTTCAAAACAGGAAACAACAAAAAGGCATTAAGGCGTTATTTTCAGTTTTGAACAAGAAGCCGTCCTACAAAAACATACTGAATGTGAGACTTTGAGGTGAATTGCAAAATCAGCCAAGATAGTGTTTTAAAGGCTTCTTCCAATAAATCAGTTAGAACAAACATTCAGTAACAAGTGTGAATGCCAAAGGTCATTGATCAGATGACCCCTGTGAATAAGCGATTGGCTTTGCTTTGTTATCTAAGAGAAATTACAATATTTTTGAGCAAGCACAATGTGATTAGTTCAGTCTCCTCGTAGCTACATACTACTGCGTGGAAAGCTAGGAGCCTCAGAGGAATGGTTTTTAACACTCTAATCTTGCATGTTTGATAATACAATCACTCAGCTACCACAAATGCACACCAAATTAGTAACATTTCTTAAGCAACATTTCTGAGGGTTTATATAATATTTAGCCCTGCAGAACAATCTTCACTGCTTCACCCCATCATGATCACCTCACCTCTTCCACCATTTTAATCAACAGGAAATAAGCTTAGAAATGTTACAGCTGGTGGAGTCCTTCACCATCAGTATATTAAAAAAAAAAAAGAAAGAAAGAAAGAAAAGTAGAGCTATGTAATATGATTTGATCGTCCACAATGTGGAATGTAGGACAAAATGTCATAATAAAAACTTACAAATACAAAATTAAGTGGAGTCCAATGACAAATGTAACATTTTACTAAAAGTAATTGGTTTAAGCTCCATTTCCCTGTAAAGGTGAAAATCACCACTGGAGTGTCCTCTTCAAATAAACACATCACAGCAGATCTATCAGCTGAGCAAAAATAAGTTTGGCATCTTGTATAAGCATAGAAATATAGAAGATATCAGTCGACTGTCAAAAATACTTCAATATTCCACTAAACATTTCTTTCTGAATTCAGAAAAGGAGGAAATTTAGATGTAACAACACATAACATTATGAATCAGCTCAGATATCCTTTTTTACAGTTCTGGCTGACTCCTTTGTAACAGTTTTACAACTCGGGACAAATGAATTGGCTCTCTAAAACACATTCTCTGAGCTTCTGTCGAGCTGACCCATCTAAACAACACATACGATCACCATACTGACCACATGAAACACAACAACCGCTACATTGCTGCTGACAGTAACAAGGTTTTGGCATGAATATTAACGCAAGCACAAAACTTAAAAGCTTTATATTCATTAGGTTGACCTTTACAGTTTTTAACTTTTGAAGGCTTAAGAATCATATTTGCAAACTTGGTGTAACAGTTATTGTTAGAAACATAATTAAACTGATTCAGAAAATTAAAAGTAAAAAAATGGCACAACAAAAATAATCACAATTATGTTACATTTTGATATAAAATATGAATTATTCATTTCTTCTCCCATTTCCTCCTTTTTTTCTTTTATTATTACTGATGAAAGATTTCTTAATATTTCTATTAATTAAAAAACATGACTAGTGCTGTGTTTAAATATAAAGTCAAGTAAATAAATCTTAATCTTTTTCTAATCCATTGTGATTGCAGTTTTCTAAAAGAAAATGTGTATAACGCTCATTAAATAAGCAGTTAGCAGTAGTTGTAAGTCACTAGACGGCTAGATGTTCTGATGATTCTGTTATTTTCATCATGCTGTAACTGCCTTAAACATCTCATATTATTATTATTAACTAAGAACTACAAGCTGTGTGATTTAACATGCTAGTGTTAAATTGTACATTAAACTGTTAAGTAACAATGTATGCAAATCCAAAACTCAAGCAATGGAGTGTTAGTTTGTGTCAGTCGACTGGTTAAGCTCGCATCAACCTACCCTATGATGAAGTTAATACAAAATAAAAATGGATGAGGCCTTTTCTGAGGTTCTGTTGGGTTATCTCAGTGTCGAGCAGCGAGGACACCAATGTGGATCTCATGGCTTAATCACACTGAAACACTAAAGACCTAAATATTGACCTATGTGGAAAAACTTCTAATAAACTTGGTCAACAGCTGACTTCTGAATTTGCAAATGTGCTTCAAAAGAAAGTATTAATAATGAAAAGATGAATGAAGTGTAAGGATGAGGCCAAGCAAAGCAAGTTTCTCGTGATTCATCTTTTAAGGCGTACTGAAGTAAGACTGCATATGATGCTGCTCTGTCCGTTCAGACACAAGCAACAGATGAAGACACGTGTTTTCAGCCCTCTGTGGTCAAAGAGCCAAAATGCCTTGACTTTACTGCACTTTAACCCCAAACAAGAGAAGGGTGAGAGCAAGAGAGATCAGTCCCAAAGGCCAAACCCAAGAGCAGATGCAAAAATGAGTAGTCAGCAAAGAGTTGTGCAGTTGAAGGATGAAAAGGTGTCCAGGAAATAGCCCAAATTGTTCAAGTATCTGCATTTTAAATTTGCTTGTTTTTTGCACTTTGAAGAGTTTTTAAACATTTCACAGAAGTCTCTAGTTTTCAACAAGGATTTAGATGTTGGATCTTTATAGAGTGGGATATTGCTTTCAATGGATGGCTTTCTAATTTAGGGTTTGATATCTTGCCGTTCCTCTTGTTCTGTCTGAGGGAGGACAAATAGACGGAAAGATTGTTCTCCTATGAGCAGGTCTGAGGTAGGGGAGGTGGGCTGGTGGCAGAGGAAGATTACTTGGATTTCTGGGCCCATCTGAGATCATCTGATCTGGGTTTCTCTCCTGTCAGGCTCTGGATCAGATCTTCCAGGTTTCTCCAGAATCCCAGTTTTTCTAGAGGATAGTTCAACCAGCCTGCACATACAAAGACATTTAGATCAACAGCTTGTTATAGTATGACTGACTTTAATTTGTATATAATTGGAATTTTACAATTTAAAATACGAGTTTTATAAAAAAAAAAAATTACACTGAATACATGTAAATTGTACACTTTACTGGGAAGAGTGGGGAAATGCCATCACAAAGGTATAAATTGCATCTTAAAATATATTATAAAAGAAAACAGCTGTAAAAAAAAATTTAGTTGTGATAACATTTTACAATATAAAAAATACTGTATTTTTTGACTTTGTGAACATAAGAGACTTCTTTCAGAAAAACTTACTGACCCCAAACTTTTCAACGAAAGCGTACATAATACAGACCGTAAACAGAGCACTGATATGTACTGCCACAGAAAGTGTGATCAAGCGAGGAAGATATGAGCATAAAAGTGCTCATTGTTTGTGTGCATGTACCTGTGGTAATGCAGAAGTAGGTTTCATGAGGTGAAACATGGTGAACTCTGTGGTGTTTCCGTGGTAAAATGATATGACAATCCTGAAGAAACGTCACCCAGCGTGGGAGCCCGAAATATGTGTGCGACCACTTGTGAATCTGATTGGTCAATGTAACGAAAATGGCTAAAGCAAAGACGTAACAGTACCAGGGGTAGTTCCGATAGATCTCCGCTGAAGACAGATTTAGAAAGAGAGCAGCACAATATGAAATTAATGTGGTTCATCATTTGTCTTTTTCTGATTAACAGATAATGTATGTGACGTCTTACCTGGTGAGAGCATCAAAAAGTTTGCAGCCATGTTAGCCAGAGGGATGATAGTCAACATACAGTTATCACCATTAGTCTCAATGAAATCATGGCGTGTTATAGCTGTCGGATCGATGTGGTGCTCTCGAAACGGACGAATGAAGGCCTGGGATGAAGAAAAAGTTCATTTTTTTTAAGAGAAGTAACTGTGCTTGGACAATTTAGTAGATGAAACTATTTACCCGAGATTCATATTCCCTTTTAAAGATGTTTAGAAGACATTTAAAAGATGTTTAACGTACAAACACAAATCTTAAAATATCTATTGCCATTAAATGTCTATCTATTAGTTCTCAAATTATATTATTCATTGTTTTACCTTAAATCTGGCAACACTTAATAACATGAAAAAGACTGTTTCACTCCTGTACCTTCCCAACGATGGGCAGATCCACTGAACCCCATGTGTCAGCACCCCAGTGGACCAAACCAGAGGCAAAGTCTGCTGTCAGGATCCCTGCCACTACACACACACACACACACACAAACAGCAGAATCTGAGAATAAACTCAATCTCGAAATCCTATTATAAACCAAAATGTCTTTTAGTTCTCATTAAAAAAAAGTAGGTTTTGGTTGTAGCAAGTCTAGCAGATTCTAGCTTTCTTGAATACTAGGAAATTTCCAGTACCTACCAGTACCTAAGTACCTAATACTACTTTCTTAAAAACTGACGTGTATATGTGGGTTTGTTTGTTGTACCAACCGATGGCCAGGAGGATGTACCAGATGTGTCCTAGGTGGAAGTATGTTACCAGGTAACAGAAGTTGAAGGCCATGAGGGTAAAGCAAAGAAGCACACTGATCCATTCCTGACATCTTTTTCCTGTGAGGAAGATATAGAGAGTCAAGACCTTTTAAAAGGCAAACTTAGTCAACAGAGTCCAAAAATAACAGCAATGCACCAAATCTGAACAACAAAAAAAGGGTTTTAACCATTAGGCTACTGCAAATCAACAAAATAAACCCAATTTCCTATAGAAAACTAAATCTACCATGGTTTTCCAAGAAAACACGTGACTGAATACAAATCAACATTAAGGCCACATGAAGAAAGTAACCATACCGACAGCTAATATTCTGATACAGCTTCATATCACAGATACTGCAGCGTAAACATCTATTATTTGAATAGACGAATGAGACCGATAGATATGCTATAAGTTTTATTAAAGCAATCTTCTTAGTGTCACATTGTTTCAATTCACAGCTACAATTACGCGCCGAGGGCAAATTCACCTTTCTCCTGAATTCAGTGCAGAATCACTTTGCAGAAAATATCTGAAGTGGCCAAAAAACATGATTCACACCACAGCGGACAGAATCTAGAAAAACACTGCTGTGTTTGTTCCTAGGTGACTGATTCATTCAGAGTTAATCCAAGACAGAAATACTCAAAACACTCCCTGAATCACCATAGTGACTGTAAACAGAACAAGACTATCAGAGCAGACTGATGTGAATTTAGAGAAGCACTAAATCTAATGCTACACAGAAATCCACATCAGTCAAGCTCTATTTGACATTGAACTGCAGCACCCCACCCACACCAACTCCAAAAAAACTCTACCACACCCTCACACTGCTCTGCTTACTGTGACGTTTTGTTTTGCTTCCGTTCCTGTTCTGTTCTTGTGTTCGTATACATCATTTGTCCCCTACACAATGTGCACTGTTCCCTGCTGGTACTGATGGAGTTCCTCCTCCCGGGGAACACTCAGGCTTACTGAGCACAATCTATCCATCTATTGAGGCCTTTTGGTTTTGTTTGAACCTGTTGTGCTAATACTACGAAATAGCATTTTGTTGTTGTTGTTCATATTTAACACATTCCTATGAAGATAAAAACAAAGAGCCAACTTTCAATAGGATTTCAATATTCAACAGTCCCAGTTTAGGACGTATACATATTGACTTGGATGTTAATGTTAGACACCAAACCGTTGACGGTAGCCATTGACTTCAATAATTTGGGGAAAACATACAATGGAAGTCAACGGCTAACATCAACTGTTTGGTAACCATTACATTTCTTGTAGGGATGGTATCCCCTATAACGGTTACGTTTATGCTTGGTAAATCACATTAAACACTTGCTAAATTAGCTATAGTCCGTTGCTTAGCACAATTAGTCATGTGATGTAAATATTAGCGGCACCCATGAAGGGACGACTCCGCTCCTTGTAGAAAAAGACAGCTTTTATTCTGTAAATTATTATATTGTTATTTCTCAAAAATACGATATGTTTTATGTGTACAACTCTTTAAAGTATAAAATAAATTAACGTACTGAACGCATCTATGTGGTAATCAAGAAAAGAAAGCTATCTCCTGTCAGTTTCTGACAGCTACAAGTAACGTTACCACAACTATTTCTGGAACAGAATTACTACCACAATGCATGATTAATAACCTATTCTGGTCAAATTCGCCACAGACAATGATGTTTGACTCGTCTGATAATAACTGGCGTCAAGAATGGGGCGCCACATAAACATCACTCATCAATCCAGAAGCCTGATAACTGCGTCGTGTTTACCCTCACAGAGACCCCAGACTGAATATGAACGCTGAATATTTACGTGCACCTTAAAAACACACTAACGTTACTGTAGATTACGAGGCGAATGCTACGGCTCCGTGACCGTGCTGTCCAGGGCTGTCCACGGGAAACTCGTGGCTGGCAGTCCGCTCAATCCTCGGTGTGGGCAGTGGCGGGCGGATACCGGCGCCGACGGGAACCATAAAGAACCGGTTTAAATTCTCACCTGGAGAGTATAACTCCGCGAGCTCTCTAGCACCTGCATGCTGTGGACCCCACCTCGCACCCGGCTGGGCCGATCCGTTTGACTCGGGTGTGTGAAAGTTTTCCAAAGACCCGCTTTTGCTCTCGGTGCTCGCCATATTCAGTCCGGTTCGGGCGCCGCGGATGCGTTAATTCCGCATCTAAAACTCCACGCCTCTGTCCGCCCTGTTCCGCGTGTCTTCCTCTCCACCAATTGCCTTCGTCCTTGTGCAGCATTCATCCAATCAGCAATTAGAACACGCATAACAAACGTGACGACCAATTAAAAAGCAAGAATGTTCTGACCCCACCCGGATGCAACCAATCAGAAAATAGGCTACACTGATGGTGATTCATTTTAATTACTCTGATGTAAAATTGTGGTATTTTTCTGTGCTTTGTCTAAAATATATTTTTTCTCCTAATGTTATTAAAAATCTAACTAAATTTAGTGTTTTTAGTTTGTAAAGCAAGTACCGGTTGTAATTTCATTTCACAAGTCAAAGGAGTAAATGCGAAATACATGGTCTATGTAACAAAAACAGACCCTTACAAGACAAATAATTAGTTCGTTCGAAATTAAAATTTTTCTTCAAAATAAAAAATATTTATTTTGGTACATGCAGTCCAAACATATACGTTGAATACAGTCTTCTGTAGATTTCTGACAGGGGACAGTCCAAAATCACAACACAAACCTTTGATGTAGGATCTGCGCTCTATATAAAGTAACGGAATGTGTGCAATAAATATTATATAATGATAATAAACCATACGTTAAATAATAATAAATACACAATATTCAAGATATTTGACATGACAATTTAAACAGTTTCTCAAAGTGCTGGCAGCTTTAATGAGTCAGTTCTTGCAAGACGTTGCACTATGATGGGGGATGTTCAGGAACTGAATAAGAAAAGGAAATATTGAGAGAGAAGGTGAAGCTAGAGGCCTTACGAAATTAAGTTCATCAGCTCTTCCAGTGCAATGCTTCACATAGCCACCACCAGATGGCAGACTAACCACATCACTCAAGAGGCATAATCAAGTTTATTGCAACCAATGCCTGCTGTCCCTGGAACATGACTGTAATAATCAAATTGAAATTGAAATTGAAATGACTGCTGAGGGTACTGAAGGTTAGGCAATGATATTGATTCAGTAATATAGTAACAACTTTGACATGCTCAGTCCCTATATAAAATCTTATTTGTGCTGTTATATCAGGCCTATTTAACTTTAAGAAGATATTTAATGAATAATGAAAAAAAAATCAATTTTTGAAAAAAATAAATTTTTCAATCCTAGTATAATTATTATGTGCTAACCATATACCAGAAAAGGCAACATTCTCAAAGTTGTGTTATATTGTAAATATAGTCATGGCTAACAATTGCCTTTAGGCATGACTGACTGCACATCCTCAGGTGCCTTGTATTGATGAATAATGTCTGTTGTCCACTTCAGTACATAAATAAACCAATAAAATCAATTATGCATAACTTTTACTTGATGTACTTTATATTATTAGTTGTGTACATGCCCTATTTGTAAATAGCATTTGTATATGTGTGTGTGTGTGTGTGTGTGTGTGTGTGTGTGTACATTGTATTTATGCATATATGTATATTCTTTTTAAGTGGTGTTTTTCTTTTCTGTTTCACCTGAAGCTTCAACGAGACAAAGTCCTTACAAGTAAAAACATACTTGCCAATAAATCTAATTCTGAATCTATATTTGTTCCAGAATCTTTTGGTAGACGGTTAAGCATGTGTTCCTAGGAAAGCCTAAACTCATCAAATTCGTATCTGTTTATGCCGTGTTTATTTTCTATTGTTATTCCCTCGTGTGTTTAAAGACCCCAATTGTGAGCTCTAAGTGTGTCTGCGGTTAAAACCAGAAAAACGCGTCACACCAAACAGAGAATCGCCGCCCCTCTCACACCCCTATAAACACCCCTTTCGGAGGCATGGGAACTGACTCGAGCTCTCCAGCAAGCGCTGGGCAAGCAACCTATCACCTACATCACTAGACAAAAGTAATCCAGTTATTGCTGCCGACGGAAGACTCTCGAATTTTTGCGTGAGTTTTGCGCTGCTGTCGGTGACACTTGCGAAGTTGTCAGGGGAAGGCGAGACCCTGATCTCCGTCCTGCCGCAATCCGGCGGGTGTTAAGATCCATGGAAGTGGCCGGTTTTTACGAGGGGGACTACCTCGCTTTCCACAGCACTAACGCCAGCAGCAGTCCGGTCAGCGACGGCATTTGCAAGCAGCCTACGAACGGCTCCATGACGAAGCTTCATGACATTTCTGAGCACGAGAAAGCCATAGACTTCAGCATCTATTTGGACTCACCCCAGTACCAGCACCTGGCCAGCCAAGACGAAGCCCGGCACCGCGCACTGGGAATCTACAGCGACTTTCTCTCTGAGGAAAACAAGAGCAAGAGAGCGGCGTTACAGAGTTACAAGAACTACATCTCGCTGACAGAGCGGGACTCGAACCAGCTGACGTATCCGGAGCTCCAGGAGACGCGCATAGACGCCGTGTTCAGCCCAGACTTTCTAGGCAGCTTTGCCAAAACTAACTGGCGACACGAAGAACCGCCAATGGATGGTCCTGGGGGCTTTGACATGCGCTCGTATCTGCAGTACCAGAACGCTCCTAGCGGCAGCCTGGGTAACATTTCCACCGCGTCCTCCTCCTGCTCGAGTCCGCCAGGTACACCTGCGCCGCCAGGTAAGGGAAGATCACCTCAGTCTGGCGGCAAGATGGCCTCTGGCGGCAAAGGGAAGAAGAGGCTGGAGAAAGACAGCGAAGAGTACAGACAGCGGCGCGAGAGGAACAATCTCGCCGTTCGCAAGAGCAGAGACAAAGCCAAAATGCGCAACATGGAGACGCAGCACAAAGTGCTGGAGCTCGCGGCCGAGAACGACCGGTTACAGAAGCGCGTGGAGCAGCTGTCGCGCGAGCTGGCGACGCTGCGCAACCTGCTCTCCGCCACCGGCCAGTGCTGACGGGACTCTCGCGGTGCTTAGTGACTGTCAGTGACTTTCAAGAGTGCAAAATTTGCAACAAAAGTTTTCTGTGATTCGTTTAATAACGGGCGAGCGATCGCTCGTTCGACGCGTTTACAACCGAGAAAGAAAAACAGTAGTGGACTGTGCGCCTGGATTGCGCAATATCCCACCGTGTGCTCGGCATAACTCTGGTAATCTTGAAACCCTGTCATGTATTTCGTCTGTAAAGTATTTTTGTACGGGTTTTAAAGTGAGATATCTGCTGTTTAATATTCTGTTATTTAAATTCTTTTCGCCATATCTGGGGCAGCGGTTGTCATGGGAAGAGTTGTACTGTACTGCAGAGGTATGATGCAACTCATTGTAACAGTATTGGAAACGCAGTGAAGTAGTCTTATGAAAATGATAAAGATACAACTGGTCTACTGCTATATACTATTTTATTGAATTAAAAAATGTTTTTACTGTACTGGAATCCTGTGTGTCTGATCACATTTTATTACTGCTTTCAAAATCATATTAGTACACACCCATCCATTCACCCACAGCTGCTGAGATTCGTTTTCCATTATGCAGTGAATACTCCTGGTTTCACTTGAGCTGGCTTCTTTTAAACAGTGCATATACATGTCAAACTCTATACACATCAAGACATATTAATCATTCACATTTACTTGATAGAAATCTCCTGTTTCGTGACTGGAATTTCTGAGATCTTTTGAAATCTGTGTTCATGAGTCACCACGGTAAAGAGGTACAGTTATCTAAAATACACAGCCAGGGTCCACAATCCAAAGAGTCCAGCGGTCCGTTAAAGACTCGGGTCCAAGGCTAGATAAGCACTGAACTTTCTAGCCCTCTCAAAACACACAAACACTCAGTTTACTCAACAGAAAGATTAAACCAAATATTAAACATGGACATGAAATCCAGATGGGACGTGCAAGCACCCTCATGGTTGGATTTGATTCAGATAAGGGAAATGATGAATGATCAGTATGAGGTCGGTTTAATCAAATATACAAACTCATTTTAATCGAATTCAATTATTTATTAAAATGATTAAATTAAAAATATTGTATCCAAACCACAGATGAAGTTATGTAAATTTATCTGGAATAAAATAATACACTCGGAAGGCTGCTACACACTACTTCACTCAAAACTCTTTCTATTAAGGGGAGACACTGCAGGGAAAAACACTGTTTGGCTTTTTGGTTTTTCATAAAGTGTTTTTCAAACTAGTGGAAGTAAAACATCCAAAATACACTGTTAAGTGTTTCTTTTATAGCACTTTATCTATTTGATTTTAAAATATATAGCCTGTTTTTAAAAGCTGTTTTCTCAAAATGAGTTTTTTTTTTTTGTCCTTGAACCATAAATATCCACTTCAGTAGCATTTGCACACACCAACCTTTACATTTTCTATATCCTTAAGGTTTTTACAGAGGTATTTGTTCACATTTAATTTGCTTGATTATATGCAACATTTTATTCCCCCCAAAATTGTGAAAATAGAGTGTCCATTCTAAGCATTTTCTGAATTATGGAGTGACAAAAATGAGATACCCAGAAATTTCCTCTGTAAAATCTTTTGACTTTAAAATGTCAAATAAAATAAAAAACATTTTGAAATTGACATCATCCAGTATTTAGATTTTTGTACTAGAAATGTATGCAAATTAGTGCATATTCCATTAAACAATGGCTCATTTGCATATTTAAACCTAACATTTCAGAAAACTTGAAATACAAAAATGTTTTTGATTATCAATGTAATCAATAAGCTGGGTAAGGCCACCACTGTTTTTTTTAACCCTATTCAGCTACAGTGTCTCTCTTGAATAAAAAAAAAATGTGTGTGTGTGAGAGAGCGTGAGAGATATAGAGAGAGAGTGACTGTGTACAATATATTTTAAAAGTATAGCCAAGGTAGACTTAAAAAATATCTGCATCAGTCAACTCATCATACATTTACATCATACACCAGAGGACACACTAAATCTATCGTTTATTAATTTTTTTGGATATTTATTGTTGGATTTCATCATTGGTAACAGGGAAACTGAACTGTTGAGGTGTGACCATTCCTGCTTGCGTCCTGCGGGAGGAAATGAAACCTGATGGACAGGTTGAATGACCTGCCAGTCAGGGAGGAGAGTAAGTAACAGGTAGACAAGGAATAGTTCATCATCATGACAATAGAAGGTGGGAGAGTGAAAGAGAGAGAGAGTGTGTGTGTGTGTGTGTGTGTGTGTGTAGGAGAGAGAGAGGGCTTTATCGCTGGGAGATTCAATTAAAAGCATCTAAACTAAATCTAATTCTTCTGTGTGAGGAAGACTGCTCTGTTATGTGTACACTTCTCACACTATGAACACTGCTTTTACTATGTGTGATTTAACTTGTCTTTCATAATTAAATGCCTGCATGATGATTGCACCACACTCAAAGTTTTCGTAAGAAGTTTAGTTTGACATTTTGTTTGATGTTTGAAAGAGAACCTGTAGAACAGTGAGAAGCTGATCGGTAAAGGAGGAAAAGGGTGTTGTTTTAGAACAGTGATATTTCACAACGTCGTCCTAGTGCAGGAGGATCTTAGTTGCTCAACACTTCCAACTTCCTTCTCCATCTGTGCATGCAAGTGTGCTTGTGTGTGTAACGTACTGCTGCCTTAGATAACCTACTCTCTTTAATACAACTGCTTTAGTCCAACACAGATTCCGTCTACATCTGAACATTTTTAAGAACCAAGAGCTAACAAAACGCCATATACCTTATGAATCTATTGAATGAGATTTCTTTACTTTTCTTGAGAAGTTTTCTTAACACCATACTAAGCAAATGTTAGCAAACAAATAATAACACTTACTGCCTGAGAATTACATTATGCATTTCAAACTAATGCATAAGTTTTAAATATGTCATAATGTGAATGAGTCTTACTGTAAAATACAAAAATCATATAGGCAAAGTGTGACAAAGTGTGTCCAAAAAGAGTTTAATGTCTAAGAATACTATACTTTTTCCCCCTAGCCCTGTAAATTTAAGCAACAACACATGTAGGTCGGTTTGAATACTATTTCCAACAATATTTATACAAATTAAAGCACAGATCTGTCAGGTGTCATAGCAAATGGCGGTACAAAACTATTTTCAATCTAGCTACATATACTGATGAAAATGATTATGTGGTGAAGTAATTAATACAGAAAAACAAATGTAATTTCTACGTTATAAATTAAATATTAGTATTTAATTTAAGATTGTAGAATTTAAAGTTTGAACTTATAAGTATATTTAACTTGGAATTGTTTGTTATTTTTACAAAGGATGTTTAAGTAAATATCAAAGTCATGAACCCATTTTTCCCATCATATAGTTGGACAAGAAAAATTAATAAGGTCAAAAAGTATTAGCTGTTTTCAAGATTACTCATCTAACTCTAACTGGCCATGTCAAATTGACTCATTTCCTTTGTTAATTTTATTTAACTTAGTTAAATAGATTTAACTTAATTCCATACTTAAATTTTATCAATTAAAAAAAAATGCGTGCAAAAACTTGCTAAACAAAAATTAAGTACATTTTACTTATTGTTTTTTTTTTCCAGTGTATGTGAAGTACAGTTTCATCATACAGTGTCTATGACAGTGATTCATGTACACATCATTGCCTATATTTCATCATACAGAAATGACCCATGGGCATTGTCCTTTTTTCCTTAAGGCAGGGGTCACCAATAAGAATACAGAGTTTTGGAATCCAAAACTAAATTAATTCTGTGAATAATTAATTGCTTACAGTAATTAAAGTATTTTGCTGTGTTTTCAGAACTCTTTATGTGCAGAAAAATAAAAGGGGCTTGCTTATTTTCAATCACCTTGTCCTAAGGCAAGTTTTGTTATTTAACGCTTATTTTGCTTATTCTGTCCAGAACAAAGGGGTTGTATGTTTCCGTTAACTTTGGTGACGCAAGTCACTTATTTTATGCTTATTTTTACTTATTCTCTCCAGAATAATTGTTTGGGCTTATTTTCACTAACTTTCCCTGCATTTATTTTACACTTCTTTCTCCTGCGAGATCTGGCGACTCTAAACTGGGTCAGAGACGTAGCCTACAGCTTTGGTTCCAGTTCGCTTTGTTTATTTAGTTTGTCCTAGTCTCCTGAGGACCGTTGATTGCTAACACAGGGGTTTCCAGTGTCAGGATTACAAGTTTCTTTTCCCCTTTTACTAGAGAGCAATGCCCCGCCCACTTCCAGGCTGGACTTTACCGTCAATAGTGTTACGTCTGTCAGTAAACGAATTGCTGCGTCACACTGCCAGCGGACCTGCTGATACTAATACGATCCAGACTACACTGGATTGTCAAACCCTTGCACGTCTTACCTCGAAACAATTAAAGACTGCTCATAAGGCCTCCAGCTATTCTCTTGGTTAATACCTGCTTCTTAAGAATCATTGTTCACGTCAGCCGTGAAACCCTAATCATACCCAAATCAAATGTTTTCAATTAAATCAAAAACACACTCAAGCTTTCTTCTGCATATTTTTAGCATGTGGTTGTCCTCTCACTTCCTTTAAATGACCTTTTCCTTGAAAACACATTTTAAAAGAAAAGAATTTCTCTCAGTGGGTCCTCATTGTGAAACAAACTTCTCAGGCCTCTTAAAAAAGCTCTCCACCCTCTTGAAAAGCCAGCTGATACTGTCCCAATGTAAAAACACTATGGTTAAATATTAACAACATCCACGGCGGAACAAACAAGGCCAACATATCAAAGGTGAACAATCTCTGGCAGACACATTTATAATCAATGAGTTTCTGACACCTTCCCAAGTGGTTAACATCACCTTTTAAGATGGTGTTACTTCTTAAAAGGTGAAACTAGAAAATGACTTGTTTTTGACTGAAAAGTGGTCAAAAGATGTCAGGTCAACACACTGTTGATGAGAGGAATATAAATCTTGTATTCATTTGTTTTATGTGCACACTATAGTGCAGAAGCTGCAGGAAAGTACAGGAAGACAGTGAAAACAGAACTGAGACGTGGCCTATATGACTTGAACCTGCAATCGAATGAGGCTTATTAAGACTCCAATCATACCATTTACTCCTCCAAAGTGTTTATGAAAAGAAAAAACACAAGGTGACTATATAGAATCGTTGTGGTCTACTTGGAGTAGCAAGTGGGTTTTGGGTGGGGATGAGGTCAGCAGTTTGAAAGTGCTGTGATGTACCAATGGCAAAACCTTTCATTCATCCACCACTTCCCCGTTTCTTGACTGTTTTCTGACCGTTCTTCTGTTTCTCCTGGGCTCGAGTGTATGACGCTGGCGGTGAACATCCGGGGGTCCTTGCGGCACGGCTGCCGGGAACTCAGGCATCCGCAATGGCCGTAAGAGGTGGAGCCATGACCCAGCAGGACACTGGCCCAGATTTCGACACTGTTGCACTTCTGCTATTCTGCGTTCTGACGCTTGCGCAGTGGCTCACGACGACCGCCACGACATTGAGTCGTACCGCTCGCATCATGCAGGACAGGGTTGAGTAATCGACAGCCTTCCTGTTGTTGCAAAACAACAGAATAGAACAGAACAGTGTTCAGGCCACTCTGACCATCACTATAGCCATTTTGAGGCATTATAATTACCTACTTTAATCATCTTTAACATGCCATAAAACTAGTCCTGTACAACGTTTTTATAACCATGCTTCTACTAACTTTTTTACAATTAAAGGGATAGTTCATCCAAACACTCTCAAAACCTTACTTTCTTCTGCAGAACACAATATTTTAACTGGGTGAATGATGACAGAATTAACATTTTTGGGTGAACTATCCAATTAAGCATCAGTCCTGTTACTTAGCACCATAAAATATATATATATATATATAAAAAACGGGGGGGAGGGGGGTGTTACATTTATCATGTACATTAGTCACTCTTTTGTTACACGTTTAGTTGTTCGAAGGTAATTTTGGAAATTGATCTGATACTTAAACATCAATCACAAACAAGACAATCATCCCACTGTCACAAATGTGACAGCATGACAGAGTGTGTGTAATATAAGCTTGAATGTGGAAAAAAAGGCTAGTTATAGTTTTGGTTTCTTTTTTATTCAGAAAATCACACTGCAAAACACATAGAAATCAACAGCAAATTAAACTAGATTTTTACAGTTGCCAAGATAACAGGGAGCTGTGGGTGGTTTTCAGTGCATTGTTATATGGTTGCTAGGTGTTTGCATAGTTGAAAAAGCCCACCTATAAATCCATGTGATATTCTCGTCTCTAGATATTATGTCGGTGTCATCTTCAGTGAACAGTATACTGTGCAAAAGTTTGGGGTTAATAAGTACATTGTTAGAGAAGATTTCTATTTTAAATAAATAGTTTTTTCAACTTTCAAGTTTCAAAACTTTCATAATAACTTTGTCAAACTTTCTTTTCATCAAAGAATCCTGAATAATTCATTGTTTCCGCAAAAATATCAAGCCGCACAACTGTTTTTAATTGATAATAATAAGAAATGTTTCTTGAGCACCAAATCAGCATATTAGATTTCTGAAGGATCATGTGACACTGAAGACTGGAATGAAAATTCAGCTTCGTCATAAAATCATTTCAGAGTATTCCTATATTTTTTATTTAATGAATTCATTGTGCATAAACCTGATCTCTTAAAAAGTAATAGCGCTCCTCTTCTAAGCAAGCAACGTGATTTGAGGTATAATTCGGGATTATTAATAAATCGGGATTATTACAGGACTAAAACTAAATATAAGAAATAATAAACATTTGCCTCATATTTTCGAATCATATCCAAGCACATGAATTGAAATAATTTGAGACTAAATCACATAAAGCATTCGTAAGACCATCATGCCTTTGATCTATTTTTTTGCTTGAGGCCTCAGACTTTCTGTTGTCTCTGTAGGCCAAAACGACTCGGTATTTCTGAAGAGATCAGTTCCTTGCACTGATGATGTCACTGTTTCTTCTTCACAAATGCTTATTTCCATCTGCCATCTCTGTATCGCAGAGCATGCGAGGGGCTCCAGCGTGAAGGTTGCATCTGCTCTCCTCACCTCTAAACTCGAGATAGGCAATCAGTGCGGGCGGTTCAAAATAGGCCACAGTAAGGTTCAGAGGGTACTGATATTGGTCGCGCGTGTGCACATGCGTAAGAATAACCCCTCTTAAACTCACGTGATGGAATCTTAACTGTCTCACAAGCACACCGTGGCACTCAACCCACATCACTACATTGGATCTCTTCCTTCCTGCAGAGATAAAGTGAACAAGACAACGCAAAAATGCAGAGAGCAAGAGAACAGGGAAAAAACATGCAAGTCAGAATTTAACTGACGAAAGCTTTTGATAACGTGGGAAAGGTTGCTGTGTGCACTTACTGACCAATGGACCTATATTAAAAATGTTCACTATTTTTTTCGCTCACACTTAGGGCAGTAAGTTTAACTAATCAACTGTGATACAACTTAGTTCCACACAACATAAAACCGTGCAGCTTGCTGAAGTAAAAAGTGCTATAACTTTTCGAAAGGGACTTCTAGTTACAATAAAATAGCTGGGAAAATGAAGGAAAGATCTGATACATATTTTACAACCAGAATCGAGACTTGGAAGTGGGCTCAGCAACTGCATAGCAAAACTGCAAGAAGTTTCATGGACGCAAAAACCACACCATTATAAGATTTTTTTTGTTTTTATAAATATCTTTTAAGTTTCTTTATTTCGACAACTGCAATCAAAAATATATATTTTTACTTAAATTGAAGATTTATTGCCGATAAAATATCAGTCCGTACAGTTTTAACATCTATTTGGTTTTATTTAAATAATCATATTTTTAAAAAATGCTTACGACTGTTCAATATGACCACAATTACTTTTATGTACTTACAAAGCATGAGCATGGTGAAAAACAATATCTGTGTGGAACAAGTGATATTCCATTATTTAAATATATGACATTCAAACCAATTCGATCGATCGGTGATAAATATAGAAAACAGAAATCTCATCTATTTTCATTTATGTATGATTAACACGTGTGTCACATGAGCTTAGCTGGTCAAAACTGTGTAATCCAAATCGACAGAAATTTTATATGCATTTCATATACATCAATCTTAAATCTAGGCCTAAATATTTGTTGAGTGTAAATGTATGTTCACATAAAAAGAAACAATGCAGTCCTGCTCAGAGTTGTTGATATGTTGGTCAGTAATGAGAGACTTCACAAACATTTGACTGGACTTTGGATAAAGACCACTGAAGACACAATTGGTCACATATTGGCTTGTTAGGTTCTTGGATAATGAAGAGCCCTCCCTCTTTACAATCTCATGTATGCATTTGAACTTTTAAAACCCAAAGAATGATTACACACATAGCGTCAGGCCTTGACTTTGGGTTATCTCTGTCTCTGACCCCGGGTAGACTCTAAAACGTCCTGCAGTGCTAAGCAGTATCGTGTTTTATGATGCAGTGTGCGTTGTGAGGAAATGTAACATTTAAAAATGTGAGCACGAAATCCCTGTGATTACTTACGTTTAATCTCCCTTTGTCTGTAAGGAGGAAAGACTTATACAACAAAGCTCAATCAAAGCATTTTAACGAAAGATCCCACAAATAGACTGGTCTCTGCCCTACTGAACACTCCTGACACTCCAGACACACCCTTTACAGCCAGACACATGACTCAGAAATTAGCTAGAAGAATATTCTTCAAAGTTGACAGGACTCTATTGCATGCAAACAGAGCTATACGTTATCACAGCATTTTTTGGAAGTCATTCAAAGTAGAGTAACTTATCATAGGCTGGGATGAAAGACTAAGATGAAAGATCCTGGAATGATCTTTATTTTTATTTTCAGATGCTTGATCTGTCCCTTAGTTACCTTGACGTTTACTGACTATTATTAAGCATGTTAGCTGATCTCGAAGCTCCAAACTCAAGTAAACACTAACGAAGGAGAAAAAAGAAAAGTTCATTACAGGAAAGTTCATTACAATCAATGTATTTCCATTTGAACTCTTAGTGTGGCTAAGAGATGACCGGATGACCCTGATGCAATCTGGGAAAGATCCCTCAATTAATTACATTGGAGGAGGAAACCACAGAACACAAGATGATTTTATGTTGGACAGTTGTGGGTTCCCTGTCATGGTGCTGCACCTGAGTGAATATCTGCTGAGTCACATCTTCTCAAAGAAGTTTGGTCTGTAACAGTGTCAACCGAAAGCTAACAGACTTTTGTACACACAAACACACAAAACAGCGATCGCACAAGATGTGGTCTAAAAAAAGACCAGAGAACCTTTTTGGCTAAAACATTAAAGACCAGGTTGCTGCTGCATTCCAGAGGGCCAGATCTTAGTGCCAAAAGACCCTTAAGGCATATCCGTCATTTGCTCTACGCTCAAGCAGCTGTAGTAGTGACAACAATGGCTCACAAACAATGTAGGTGTTTTGTAGTTGATGTAAAAGTGAACATAATGTCTTCATTAGTGAAGATGCAGTGGATTAATATTGTTTTCTACAAAACATATACAAGAGGGGTGGGGTGAACTGTACTCATTCTCATTTAAAGAGAAATGCACCAAAATGGGTTGTTGTGCACGGTCATACAGAGTAAAAATGTTGTTGTTTTACACAGCCACTGAGGAATTTTAGCCAAAGTATGTTGCAGATATTTCATGAAGACCCTAAATAATCATACCAACTTGTGGAAAACAGGCATACAATGTCCCCTTTAAGGTTGTGACACCAAATCGATCATCATGTGTTTCACAATGTTGACACTAGTCGTTCCACTTTGGTGGCATTCTGGTCTATTGAGCTTATTGAATTGCTGTTGGACAGTCAGTGAGAGAGACCACTCTGTTTTTTTTTATAGCTGAACCCATGCATGACAAACAACAAAGTCAAGGGGGCACAGAAATGGCTCTTCTAATTTTACATCTTCATCTTACCTGACCTTTCCAATATGCAAATGTTTTCATAACGACTTGTCCACCTGAATGAAGAAAGTGAAAATGGTCCATTCCTAGTTGCTGGCATCGGCATTATTCCTGTCACACATGTGTACATGCTAGTTGGCCATTGACTGTAGTCTTTGCAATTTGTTCAAGCACAACTTTTTGACCCAAGCACAGGCAATGCGAGGTGACAACACATCTGCTTTTGTCATCGCTAGTTCTTTGGTGTTGGTTTGGTTTGCCATGCATGTGCCTTACCCAACAATGTCAAGAAAAATTTGCAAAAAGTGTGCCTTACAGTTAAGGTTACAATCTTCTACCTTATCTAGCCTTAAAAGGTGCATTTTAGTACATTAGACAACTAATATGTACCTATGAGACATTTTTACAGTCCCTTCAAGGGTACTGCATCAGTGACAAGCTGTTGTGCAATTTTTGCCCAGAGTGTGTGTTAAAATGACATGGACATTTTGGTTAATCAAACTAGGAAATGCATGTTTCGTTTAAGCTAACATTAGAAAACTAATAATACAAGTCAAAACTGTCAGCTTTTTCTAAATGTTCTGAGGGGCCCTAATGATCAGTTTGCATTATTTGTGCTAAGTACTCTGGTATTTAGGTTTCTTTGACCATATCTAACTGTGCAAAAGGCCCCTGGCATTTCGAGGGCCCTATGGCCTTTAAGAATTTAAATTGCACCAAATTTGGGAGACAAGTTTTACTGGAATCAAGCATATAAAAATAGATACACAGTTCATAATGTATACTGCTGCTGTTTTTTTGCATGATTGTCAGCAGGCCCTTTTTAATAGTGAGAACAACACAGAGTACTATGGTTGGGAACGTGCTGTTTTGCAAAACATCCCCCCGTCAATCGCATAAAGTGTTGCTATGACGACTGTGATGTAAAGGTGGTGAACGATAGGCCAGTTGTTGTGGAATATTTTTAAACAGGTCATGGTACAGCGTATACATCGAGAGCTTTTTTTGTGTCTGCGTGCGCGCGTAAATGCATTTGCAGGAGGAAGGAAGCGCTAGTCGTAAAGAAGGGGAAGCACCGAGCTTGGCTGTTTACGTACTCTGCAGATCTGCTTGAGGTGTAATGAAGTGCATGCGCACAGTGAACATCGAACAGGAAATTACAGCGCACACGCTCGTTGCCGAGGAAACCAACCTCAAAAAACAAGATGCGGTTGAGGGGTGCCCTTAGACCAGATGCACAATGGCCAGCACAACTTTTTTTCCATTTACTTGAGCATAAACATGTGCAATCATGGAACCTGAGAGAGCGCTTAGCTGGTTTACTCCAGTCATAATGGCAAAATACTTCATGATTGTTTTGAATATGCTGAGGATAACCTGAAGGTTATAGAGTTCATGCTGAGTTTCAGTGGGTTCTGTTGTCTACTGCCAATATCAACTGCGGCATCCTAAATGTCATAAAATGCTTAACATAGGTGTCAACTAGTGTTAAAGACAGGCACACATACTGTTTCAGGAACTAAACTTGCAGTTGATTTCAGTTGAGTTTAAGATGCGGCTAAGGTGCTTGTGGCAAGATACGATAATAAGCAAAAAAATACTTTATTTAAAATTTTGTTTAAAAAATTACAGAAAACATTTATTTTGCTCTGTTTCAAACCAGTACTGGGTTACCAAATACTGATCTACAACACATTTCTGAATTCCACTACTATATTTTTTTTTAAATAAATATGGTTTATATAGACATTTTTAGCTATTCCATTAAAGTCTTGTGTATTTTTCTGCTTTACATGTCATTCTCAATATTCAGCGGTCAAATCAAAAGAAGTCCTAAAGTTTTTTTAGACTTTGCGTCTTACAGTTTTAAATGCAAAGCGCATTTTTTGAATGGCCCCTAAGGGGCGGTTCACACAGGATGTGTTTTTGTGTAATTATATTTTTTTTTATGTAAACATGCATTATAATTGTGACTGTTACATGTACATATTTATATGCGTCTCACTCATGACACAGGATTCTTAAAATTTGATTAAACTTTGAATAAATGAATCTCTCAAGTTTTTTAAAAAGAAAATTCAGTTCAACTGTATTTTTCTAAACGGCATGAGTTAGATGGATGTGTTTGACTGTTGTGCTTGCACATAAACACAAACAATTGAACTTATAGACCTTACGTTTCCATTCCACTGGCCTGCATTTCAGGTTTTTACAAAAAAAAATGTGTTCGTTTGAATAGCCCCTAAGGCAGCATCCTAAACGTCATGTCAGTCTCTACATAGACAGTAACACAAATATTATATATGTAACAGAAGGTATAAGTATGTTACAAGGCCAAAAGGCACGATGCTCTATTAAGCTTAAAAATACATTGCACATTGTCTTGTGATTTGAAAATATGCTTAAAAAAGGCAGTAACTTTGTTGGCCACACAAAAAGAATCATGAGATCATTAATTAGCAATTGCTAAAATAGAGTTTGATTCTAACCTGACTGATGCTAATCTGACATATTGCTATTCTTATAAAGATAAGCATACATAGCACACACAAATAATAGGGAAAATGGTCAGTTTTTAATTGCACAAGTTTAAATGATACTTTTATTAATGCTCACTTGGTCTGAGAACAAAGCCTCTGTAATTTAATGAAATACTAATATATATATAATAATTATTAGTGGTTAAGAATCAATTTAATGATTAAGAAATCGCATCTGTGCTTTGACACTGATCAGTACTGAGTCAGAACATGAGTCACTCTTTTTTTTTCTTTTCTCTCTGGAGTTTCCTAAAGCTCTTGCTCCCAGGAAATATTCCAAAGGCAACGGAAATGGGAGGAGAAAGGACAGAGGGAGGTACATACAGGAAATAGAGCAAACCAATACCATTCCTCACTTATGTTGTAACACACACGCTATGCACTTGCCAAAACTCGCACTTGTCCAATCCAAGTAATCAGTTCACGGTGTATATACAGACCCAATAGAGTTTCATAGATATTATGTTTGTTGTCAGCACTCTTAAATTCCAGAATTAATAAGGAGCAGCTGCTTGACACCTGAACCCACAACTGACCCCGAGCCCCAGCAGGACTTTCTTGTTCGCTGTCTTTTTAAATGCACTTCCTGCACCAAGCCCCGCCCACCAGTGTTTTTCCCAAGTAGTTGGATCTGCCTGTCCTGTCTTGTCTGTTTTACGTCAAAGTACCACGAGTGTCAGGGAGTGCCCTGACTCACTCACACACACACACACACACACATTCCTGAACAGTGTGAACCACATGCGTGCACATAAACGCGTATTTGAGAACACACTCACCTCTGCTGTTAGTTTAACCCACAACAGAATGTGATCACACACATATGGACACAGACTGTCAGACAAGTATACAAACACTTCAGTCTCTAGCATCTGCTGAACTTTCTGGAACAATACCAATCATTCCTGTGATGACACTACACATCTAGTCCAATCCTTTATACTAAATGATATAGCTTCCTGTTGGTTTACACCCAAGCTCATTATTTAAAAAGAGTCCTAGCGAGTGTATACTTCATTTGCAGCACTATTTTGATCATATGTAATATAAGCATGTGTGTGTCAGCGTCAGATGAATCAGTCTTATCACAGGATTTATAATGGCATTTCATTTCAGCACTTTTTTATGTGTGGGTGTTGGAAGAATGGCACTGTTTTTAGCAATGTGTGATGAAATATGTTTTTCAGAAATACATTTAGAATTTCAAATTGAGCGAATCTGTTTTTCTTTTCAACAAGGAAATAAAAAAAGTTAATAAACTGCTCCCCGCTCCCCGAAACGTGATTCCAAACTGCTGAGACAGATGAGGAAAAATGAGTGACATTAAAAACAAGTTAACAGTTGAAAGAAGGAAGGACATATTATAATGTTACATATAGGTTATGTCACAGGAAATGGGATGAACAGCCTGGCAGATGTGACATAAATCACCTCTAATTGATACATTCCAGGAGTCTGTGTAAGCACATGAAGAGACAAAGTGACTATGGACCTTCTCAGACCAGTAAAAACCGACACAAACCAGTATGGTAAAAACAGGTTAAAACAACCACAGACGTGTCGCCTCAGACTAGTAGCGTCAGAGAAAGCGTCACTTAGTACAAATGAAACCTGCTCAAAACCAGCACAGTGTCCCGTTTACTGTATACAGATGGAAACATATTTATGACATCGGAGTTGTAAAAACATTTAAGAAATCTCTTGTCACAGAAGAAGTCTGTGTGGGATCGTAAGACTGCAAATGTGCTCAAACTTATTTATTTCAAGGTGTGAAGTTTTGTTATTTTGGTAAGGTAATGCTACAGGAAATGCCTGGGTACCAGCTGTACTTGTGCTGACACACACTCAAGCACGTACACAAGGAAACATTACAGCTCAGGACTCAGGACTGACATGACTAGAGCATCACACAGATACAGATGTGTTTTCAGAAGGCCTGTGGATTTAGAGCGGCATTTTGCACTGTGGACATGCTTGCATGAAGATTGGTTTCATTGAAACATCCCTGTTATATGAATTTTAGATCCCAATCACACGAGTTCAGACAAGTTATATACATAAAAATAAATTAATACAAAAAATTGTTTGCTTACTGGGGAAAAACCCAGCTGAAATTAAGGCCAAGAAGCGAGTTACTGATCCTTAAGCGCCCTCTACTGGTCAAGTGAAACGTCACTTCTAACATATTGGCAGCAAAGGGATTCTATATGGAGTTTTTTTGTAAAATTCTGTGGGGAAAACAAACAAAAGGTATTTTTTGTGTAAAAAACAAAAATAGTTTTGTTACAATTTAAATTTATATAAATAAAGTATATTTTAATTTTTTTTTTAAATATAATTTAATGGTTATGGATTATGCATGTCTTTAAACGCTCTCCTTCATTGTATATAAAATATAAATATATACTGCCGTTATATGTCACAAGGTTTTCTGCAGAGGAAGGCTAACATTGGACAAGTGAAAATAGTTGCTGAGGGATTTAATGTAATTTCGCACCATAACACTAACTGGTTCACCTTTTTGGTCTCGGGACAGTCTGGCCAGAGGTTTGAAAGCCCCCGGCAGTCTGGGCCCCAGTCTATAACCCAAACCTGCATATATTGTATTATAATTTAAATGTGGGATCAAATGTGAGCTTGAACAAAATAGTAATGGGATGATGAAAACTGCACATGAAACAAGCTCAAACTCCACCATACATCAAAGATTTTTGAGTCTGTAATCTATGATTTAGATTACCTTTACAATTATAACACTCAGACAGAGCTTACATTCATATTAAAGTTTTCAATATGAGATTTTATACAAATCTGAAAAACTTCTCTCATCATCACATGATGGAATAACATCAAACAAACTCAAAAAAAAAAAAAAAAAATAGATTTAAGAATTTATGTTTATTACCACTGCTTTGTATTCTGTCCAAAAAAATACAATTTCAAATGTCAATACATCCAACTGGAACAAAGCATATGCTTTTCTTACAAAAAAACAAAAACACAATGAATCAACATTAAAAAGGACTCAACGGGATGCTGGGAGGGGGAAATAAATTCTTAAGCCTCATATACAAAGGCCGAGGAAGTCTGATGTCTACCAGTCCAAAGATAACTGAAAAAAGACAAACAATGACACAGATACATTTCTCTCTATATATGCGTGTGTAAATAAAGCCGGCAAGAAACTTTACATTCTGTGGTCCAGCAAAGGGACCGGATTCAGAGTCACTACGATGAATGGTGGCCCTCTGTTAAACAGAACCAAACCAAACCTCAACAGCTTCAGTGTGTGAAACATTGAACCTCTACAAGCTGGGAAGGAAAAAAAAACTCCTAGCGACCCAAAAATTGCCATTCTGGACTGGTCAAGCAGCAGTCAAAGAGTCACCACACAAAGCCGAGTCACAATTAAAAGCATTTCAGGCCTCAATACACGAGGCTTCATTTGTTTTGAGGTTACTGCATTAGACTTGTTCACACATTGTTCAAAAGTAACAGTTCTGCAGCGTGGTTTGATTCAAAGAAATTTATATGCCCGTCTGCTGTTAAATCTCTCTCGATAATAATTATTATGACAATAATATAGTAAAACAATAAAACACAAAGACAGCGCACTGTCACTGGTCGTTTCTCTCTTTGCATTCATTCAGTGCTGGTGTTTTGTTTTTTATATTTTTTGGTAAAGTCTGACCTCCTGCGCTCAACGCACACCATTAAGGACATGTGACAAGGGCCAGAAGCATGAATGTATCTGTATTGCAACAGAAAAAAAAAAATATATATATATAATTCAAACCCTGTCTCATGAGTCACCGTCCTCTAAAAGGGCAATCACAAGTGAAAAATCATTGTACTTAATACTGCCACCTGCTGCCACATTTTTGTTGTAACAATCAATCAGTCAGGTTAACTTGCTTTACCTTGATTTCCAGAGCTGGCATTAAGTGAAATGCATGAAAATTTGGAAACAAAAATCCATGAGGTCTAGTAAGAATGCTTGGTTGATTTGAAGTGGTTTTAGTATTTCAGTTTAATTAAAAAATGAAATGTGAGTTCTAGATAAACTAAATGGCCGTAGCAGGGCCCATAGAGAACCAACTGAAGTTTGTTCTGAATGTGGCATCCAGCTCCAGCATTTTAAATGGTCTGATCTGACAAAGGGTACGAACGAATGAATGAATGAATGAATGAATGAATGAATGAATGAATGAATGAGAGGCCGGTGCATCAGTCACTTGATCTTTGTTTCCCCTCACAGACAAAGTGCCAGTGTCATCTTTGGGGTATAAACAAAAGCTGAGGCCAGAAAAAAGAATGAAAAGTAAAAGCATTTGGGATGTTTTCTGCTGTGACAGAGCACTTGATGGTATCAGACATCCCGGACTACTCATGATCTCCCTTTTCTCCAAGACACACAAATACAAACAGGTTTTCAATCAGGTACAGCAGATTTGTGTTTTCAGCATGTATAAGAGGAGCTCACCTCCTGTGCAGCTCCGTCTGAGACTTAAAAATCGAACAGAAAAAATGATTGAGATACACAAACACACACACACACACACACACACACACACAAAAAGTTCCCTTACTTACTGCAACAACAACAGAGTCTTTTGGATTTTCTTTTACCTGTGTTTTACCTGTTTAACGTTGGGGTTGCAACACCTGAATTGTGAGGCCCTGAGGTTTTAAACGGACACACATTTATTAGATTGTGTGTAAGAGTGTGTGTTTAGAGAGAGGCGACAGCATTTTGGCAAAAAAAAAGTCGCTGAAACTCTTTCCCAAAGACATTCAGAAAGAGTGAGACGGGCCCAGCTGAGAGACACAGGTCCAGCTGAGAAACTATCAGTGTCTGTGTGTGTCTCTCTTTTTCTTTTCCCGACAATAGCCAGCACATGGAGGGATAGAAAAAGAGAAGGATGGAAAAAAAAGAGGGCATCAGTGGAAATAGGTGCGGTAACAGGCATAAGCACCTACAGCCAGTACCGTGCACATAAACACACTGGTCAGCAGGGGGCTCCACGCTCCATCGGCAGCAACAGGAGTCGCCTCCTCCGTGGGAGTCTTGGGCGGAGACCGTGCAGGTTTGGGAGGGGCTTCTCTTGCGACAATTGGGTCATCGGGTTCTCTTAACAACGCAGACGCTCCGACCTCACCGGCTGCCCGTTTGCGAAGCTCTGACCCGTCTGTGAATGTCTGGGGCGCACTGTAGAAGCACAACAAAATGTTTACATGTGGCTGCTGGATGGGTACTACTAGAAAGAGAGCGATATTGAGAAATTGACCTGTTCGCACAGATTTCTGCGCTGTTTTTTATTATCTCACTGAAGAAGAGGGTGGTGTCAGAGTTCACCAGTTCGCCTTTGCCATTGGGTGGGTCTACTCGAGGCCTTGGTCTGGGAGGAGGAGGAGTTAATTGAGGGGGGAGATCCTCCTCATTTGATAACTCCTTCCATGACTCCTACTCACACATGAACACAAACATGTCACTGATCAATACAGCATACTAAAGGTGGGTGGAATGAACAAAAAAAATTATTATCACAGCAGGAGTTTTTTTTTTATATGACAGTGAGGTATATCATGAGGATATATTTGCTAGAAATTCAATACAAAAATGTTTTATATAATAAATTACAATTTAGAGGTAATAGTATTTTTCCAAAAATAAAATAATCTATGATTGTTTTTAAAACTTAATTATAATGATTCAAAATAAAAATCATATATATATATAAAAAGAATAGCTCAAATTATATAGCAATGACTATTAGTTGATATTTATACTCATGCACTACCCTTCAAATGTTTGGGGTCAAATTTTTATTTCCTGAAAGAAATTTATACTTTTATTTATGCATTTAATTTTAAAGTATTTATAGTGACAAGAAAGATGACTAAATATTTATATTTCTTAATATTACTATTTTACTGTGTATTTGATCAAATAAATGCAGCATTGGTGAGCGTTTTTAAGAAACTTTTCATATTAAGAAAACCTCACCAACCCCAAATGTTTAACACCATCATTATGCTCAGCTTTACATCCTATTATACCTCAGCAAAGCATCCAATAATTGGTTCTTTAACATGTCTTTCCTTACCTGTACAGACGTGTCTCCCATTATGTACTTGGCACCCTCTATGACAGCGAGGTAAGAGAAACGCAGCTGGTCAGCTGTCTGGATCAGACCCATGCGGTATCGCCGCATTTCCAGCAAGACCTCCTGGATGCGCACTGACGTTGGATCCTTCCTCTGAGACATCTGAGAACACACATAGCATTTGTTTAGAGGATGTGTGTGTGTGTGTGAGTGTGTGTTTGTGTGGGTGGGGGGGGTTTGACCAAATCTGCCTGTGCTGGTGAAGTACACATGAGAAATCCTGACATCCAGTGATGCTTTGATTCAGATTAATCTCATAAATTACAACTGTTTTCTATTTTAATATACAATATTGACAATATTTGAATGGGATCAAAACCTTTCATTAAAGTTGTCCTAAAACCATAATGTGTTCTTGTCTTAGGACAACTTTTTTGATCCACTTCAAATGTTGACTACTGTATTTAAAAATGTAGTTTATTCCTTTTTATTAACCTTTATTCCAGTCTTTGGTATCACATGATCTTATAAGAAACCATTCTAAATTTACTTTTTTTTTTCTTTTCATTTAGTCATTTTGCAGACAATTTTATCCAAAGCGACTTACAAACGAGGGATACATAAAGCGATTCTTCATAAAGACGCCAACAGACACAGGAAGTGCTTGTAATACCAAGTTTTAGGCATTGTTCAAATGTGAACAAGCTAGAAAGAGAAGGAATAAATAAAAAGGAAAGACAATTTTTATCAGTCATATTTCTAATATGATGATGTGCTGCTCAATTCATATCCATTATATCATTAATGTTAGAAACACTTCTTAATATCTTTTTTTGTGGAAATCGTGATTTTCAAGATTCTTTGATGAATACGGAGGTCAAAAGAACAGCATTTGTTTGATGCCATTTTTGTAGCATGTCTGTCACATTTGATCAAATTAACACATATTTGATTAATAAAAGTATCTATTTTAAAGAAAACCATCTTACTGACCCCAATCTTTTGAACAATAGACTATATTTTATTTTTGAAATAAAAGAGTGCTGTGGTACCAATAATCATGAAATTGTATGAATATATAAATGTCATGATTCTTGAAATTTAATAATATAACCCAATATATGCTGTTGTACATGCTCCATTATTTAAAAAGATTAAATATTAACCAGCACTCTTGTCCGGCAGATCTGGCATTACATACAAGCGGTCAGTCCTCTCACCAGAAGGAGGCAGGTGTCTACAAGGCAGAACGTCCCAGAGCGGCCAATACCAGCGCTGCAATGGACCACGACAGGACCGTGCTCTAGACTCAGACAGCCTGACTCACGCACTTTCAAAAGGAAGTTGAGAAAAGATGCAGGCGACTCTGGCACGCCAAAATCTGGCCATGTGGTGTAGTGGAAATGAAGAATCTCCCGTGTTTCCTGTGTCTTTAAACAGAAGTGACAAGCATTAATCACCACAAGCACATGCTTGTTAGAAATAAACCTCTGGCATCTGCAATATCCTGAAACTGTTGAGTGAAGTCATCAAACCTGTCCAGAAAGAAGTTCTGAACAACACATTAAGAACATGCATCATATTTTGTTTAAAAAAAAGAAAGATTTTTAGCTAAGTGGAAGAAAGTGACTAAAGGAGGACCATATAAAAGCTCAAAGATGGACTGGAAGAGATGAAAGGAAGTTCAAGTGTCTCACCGACAGATTTTCCAGCTCCAGCTGTCGTACTGTATAGTACGATTTCACATCCTCTGAGATCAGAGTAAGTCTGAAATTTGTGTCTTCAAAAACAGCCTCCCCCTCCTCTCGCTGAGGCCAATACTGAGCACACTTTATCTGTACATACACACACACACTTCTTCATTATATCCACACAAAAAAAAACTCACACACACAACCCATGTTCACACTCCATATGCATGCTAGAAGCATTGCAGACAGGTATTCATATTGAGTCTGTGTATCCATGTGGCAGATACAGGTACTGTGTGTGTTTCTCTCACCGAGCCTTTCTCTATCACACGATTCAGCATCACAACCCCTCGGCAGCGCTGCTCCCACACCATCTCCCAGAAATGACCACAGGTGTTTGGTAACGGACCCTAAAAAGACACACAAGCATTTAAACAAGAACATGCATTATACTGTATTAATAATACATCTTAAACACATGCATAAAATTAATTTGTCCTGCAACAGGGTTTATAAGAGTAATATATATATATATATATATATATATATATATATATATATATACACACACACATATATATATATATTAAATATTGCTACAATTAAAAATAACTGCCTTGTATTTTAATACATTTAAAATGTCTATTTATTTATCCGATGGCAAAGCTGAATTTTCAGCAGCCATTGCTCTAGTCTTAAGTGTCAAGAAACATTTATTATCATAAAAGAATTTTGTGGAACCCATGATACTTTTTTCAGGATTATTTGAATGGAACGTTCAAAAGAACAGCATTTATTTGAAACAGAAAACATTTGTAACATTATAAAAGCCTTTACTGTCGTTTTGATCAATTTAATGCATCCTTGCTAATTTTGATTAAATTCAAATCTCACTAAATCATACACAACATATAAAATCATCTACAGTATATACAAATACATTTTTACATTCTATTAAATTAATTTGGTATTTTTAATTAGACTCAGAGTGGAAACTCCTGCACTCTATGACCTTTATCATTAGTCTGCGTAGTAAATCACACATTAGAGCAGGCGTGATGTACATGATAGTGCGGGTGAGAATGTGTGTGTGTGTGTGTTTTGTGTGTTTGTGGCTATAGCTGACAGTGCTCTGACTGAACAAGGCTGACAGGTTGAGACGAGTCTGCTGCCGTCTAAGAGCATCAGTGCACTAATTCATCTGTACAATAAAGAAACGTCGTGCTGACGCAACTCAAGATTTCACAACATTTCCCAGTGTCCTCTCCAGACAAATGAAAGGAAAATCTCTCTTGCAGATGCCAAGAGTGTCCAAATGGAACGTCAACACAGTATATATCAGTGTGTGACGTCGACTTGGGTGTTGGCGACCTAATAAATGCGTAATACAAATGTCAAAACAAATGTTAAAACCAGGATGGGGAAGAAACAGGAAGTTTCCCCATTACTTGCTTAACCTAACATTGTTTTAGAGTAGCTAACCTTTTTGTCTTATGTATACCCAAAGTCCCACCTGAAACAAACCAGAATTATTAACTAATAACTCATATATTAATGGATCATTTAGCACTAATATAAGTAAGATTACCGTTTTTGCAGTGGTTCACCTTTAAACTGTAAAGCAGTTAAAATCTGTTATTTTATAACTGCATTTAGTTTGATACAAAGTGCTTGGTTTGATATACTTTGTCTGACAGAGCTAATGTGACACAAATAATGAAAAGCATTTAATTTTGTTTTGTTTCAATTTTTATGTGGCCAATCAATTAAAAGCAATAAGCCCTGTGGAGCCGTGGTTTACAGTGAATTAACAGCTAAGGGGCATTGTTAAGCATGAAGCGAAGCCCCTTCACAGAGCTTATTGCTTTTATAAAATCGTTATTCCATATATGTAGTAAGGTTTTACATAATGAAACAGAGGAAATAATAAAATGTAATGATATAAATAAAAAACATATTCTTCCAACAAACAATGGCCATTTCTTAATAAGCGTTCTTGTCTGTACTTGTGTCCTTGTGAAATGTCATCAGTCATCATCCAAGTACTGTTCCAATTTAAAGTTCCCATTTAGCCAAGTAAAGTTTAAATCCCCGGATATGTACTTGCTCTGCCCCTTTTATCGAGGATGCATCCAGAGGTGACGTGCAAAAATGAGACAACCAGGTATCCCAGAATGTAATTTGCACCAACAATCGAGCATTAATGTCGGAGGAGAAAACCCACCTTGTTTTTAAAATTATTGTGCTATGTAAATTTAGTTTTAAGAGTGTTTCTGGAACTAATTTTTTTCAGCTATTAATATGTTTAAATGAAAACGATATGAAGCAGTGGTGTTTGATATCATATTTGGTCGTATTGTAAATGCCTACAGTGAAGATAACCGGAGTAGCCAAGGCGAGCTGACTGATGTTATCAAGTACACTGCTGTTTCACTTGCAGGATTAATGGACTTGCATCCTACCGTCCCCGGGAGTTCACACTCCTGAGTAAAACTTGCAAAGTCCGAAACTACAGAGGACACAAGTCTGAACCTTGCATACTTGGTAGGGCTGGGTATAAATTCAGATGTCCTGATTTGATATAGATTCTCCATCTCTCGATTCAATTCTTTTTTTTTTTTTTCATTATATTCAGTGAATATAGTTTTAATAAATTCGAGTAAACATCAGTTTACAAATCGTGAATTAATTAAAAAAATAATAATAATTAAGAACCATAGGCCTGTATTTTAAACCTTTTTTTGTATAGGGTCCTTTTTTAAACAATGATATGGCCCTATAAAATGTTCTTAATTTCAGATGAAGGCATAAAACATTAATTTAATTTATCAGAATCAAATTATAACTAAACCGTTTTATTTTTTGCCAAACAAAGCACTCCACAACAGAAAACAAACGTTTATTAAATTTATAGATTTATTAATATTTATTCTTAAAACTTAATTTAAAAACTGCTAAATAGTAGCATAAATAGTAGTTTAAATGTTTAAATGTTAAACTTAACTTTTATTTTGACAGGGTGCCGTGAAAAACTTGCAGCTGCTGTGTGTTTGAGATTAGTTTTCTCAAATAAAACAGTAAAATGCTAATGATGTGACTCTCAGAGCAGCTGGAGATGATATTTATTCATATCATCATAGTGAGATGACAGAGGCTGAAAAACAAAAGTCGAACATAAGTAAACAAAACAGTGCCCCCCGCCATTCATTCACTGATAGCGGATATCATGGCGCCTTATGCGTGATAACACATGGTTCCACAGATTTATTGTATTACCGTATTTTTTGGACTATAAGTCGCACTGGACTATAAGTCGCATTTATTTAGAACCAAGAACCAAGAGAAAACATTACCGTCTACAGCCGTGAGAGGGCACTCTATGATTTCAGTGTAGGCTACAGGAGCACTGCGCAGCATAAAGCGCCCTCTCGCACCTGTACACGGTAATGTTTTCTCGATTCATTTCTCTTGGTTCATGTCAAATTAATTTTGATAAATAAGTCACACCTGACTTTAAGTCGCAGGACCAGCCAAACTATGAAAAAAAGTGCGACTTATAGTCCGGAAAATACGGTACTATTGCATGGGTATTGTGAATCACACGTATGGCTTTGTTCATGGTTCTCACCAACAGTATCTCCGCCATGATAAGTGCTGAAGGAATAACAGGCTTTCCGTTGTAACATCGTGCAAGGTAAATAAGGGTGACATCTAGTGGAGAAGAGTAACTATAAGACTCAAGTTAAGGCTGGTTCACACGGCAGGATAATTAGGCCGATTTTAGCGTCGGTTAACCCCTTCCGACAACCTTATGATGCTCCAATTATCGTTAAATAATCTGATCAAATATTCCTGCCGTGTGTGGTGTGTTAAGACTGCTCTCCTCTGCTCGGAAGAATGTCGGGACCGCTCCGATCTCAAATCGGGGATATCCAACATGTTGGATTTATTTGCCCTGATTTCTTCTCGTGTGTGGTGTCCCCCGAGGACAAACAATCACGCAGCCAATGGACTGTGGCATGTAGCCAATCAGAAAGCGAGGTGAAGAGGTGGTGAGGAAGTACCGGGAAACAAAACAGCCGGCGTATATAATATAACAAATATAACAAATACAAATAAGTCAATGGGCATAACTACATCCACAACTGCAGTCCACCAGAGTACATGGAAACGAATATATGAACGTTTATTTCAACGGTTATTAATCTGTGTAGTACGTAACAACATTTCTATGAGATAAAACAACAACTTTCCTCCATATCATGATGTAGCAAGTATAGTCCATGCTCGCGTTGTGTCCACCTCTTTGACCATCGCCTTTTCTTGTTTTTCTTATGTTTTTTTCAGTTAAAAACAAAGCACAAACTATGGCCACTGCATCCTCTTCGTCCGCCATGATTGTTTACTCTGAAGTCACGTTTGATCTCGAGGGATTTTGCGAGATTTCCCGTCTTACCTGGGAATGCTCAGGAGTCAATCGGTTCGTGTGTGACACCACACACTGAACGACCAAAACTGTTAGACGCGTGATTTTTTAAATCGCCGTGTGTGGGGTCTCTCAGGTTTGGAAAATCGGTCGACAATTTTAAAATCGTCCCGTGTGAACCAGCCTTTAATCAGACATTGTTTTAAATGTGTGCTGAAATAAATACCGGAAAAGATCGAATCACTGCTTTCGAGAATCGATATCTAATCGACATTTTAAAAAAAAACGATTGTTCGAAAAATTACAATTTTGCCCAGCCCTAGTACTTGGTTTTTTGAGAAAAGCATTAATTATCACATGCGATTTATCCTGCAACCCTAGTTTCACAAAATATAACAAAACAAATAAAGTGTAACGATATTAATAAAAACATTATTTTTCTGCCAAACAATAGTTCCTCCTCAGAAATGGTTGTGGTTGCAACAAAGTGGTTGCCAAGCAAAACACACAGTTGTAAAACAAAGGTGTATAGCTTCCCAAATGATGCACTATACATTATGTACTCCACCATGTAATGTATGAATTATATAAGGTTATTTTGTCATTTATAAAATGAGTCTGATAGCCCCTACACCTTCATTAGATAATTAAAGCTGCAACAGTTGAGTGCATGAAGTGTCCAACATTCCACACTTCATTTTCTCGGTTAAGCACATTATTTGGGTTTTTAAAGTGCACTTTTTCTTTTAGGAATTTTCTGTGTGGACACCACTCTCACTATTTATACTACAAAACATCATAGAATAGTGCATAAGTATTTGGGCATAAGTATTTGGGACGCATCTTATGTTTGTAGAGTCATTCACAACAGCTTAGAACCCAGCTCAGCCAATCAGAATCAAGGATCGGAATTATCCGTTTTATAATAAAACTTTTGTTGTGAGCCCCGTGAATTTCAGTGATGGCCTCAAGGAAATTAATAAAGAAGTCTCCCATGTTCAGGTTTACCTGGTTTGAAATCTCTGTTCTAAGTCACGTCAGATGAAAATAAATGGCTAGATAGCAAGACAAATATTTGTTGTGAAAATTCAGCATGATATAAACATTTTTATCAGAATAAACAACTGTGAATGCATCTGTTAAGACAGGCACAAACATTTGCATACCATTTATGTGACAGGGTTTTTTTTTTTTTTAACAGAAGAGTTCTTATCTTTTATCTATTGCACTGCAAAGAAAACTAACCATTAAGATTAGCTCTTTTCTAAAAGCGCCACGTACTGTCAGAGATTGATTTAACGTTTTCATGCAGCTTGTCTACCATTTTATATGACAGACAGAACACATGCAAAAATTGCACCAAACATTTTGTTGATGTGAAGAGGCTTAAATATTTCAGGAAAACTTGACAAGAGATTTTTTTTCCCAGGATATATGCTCCAACTACCATGCCAGTGAACTCTTCAGTTCCTTTATTGTGTCCGTATCATCCTCAGATGTGTCAGGTGGTGTGCAGGTGCAGATAAAACATCAGATTCAGAAGATGCATATCTGGGGTTAAAGTGTCAGTGGGTCACCTGAGTTAGTATGTAGTTTCTCTGAGCTTCTTCCACTGAGATCAGGCTTGCATTGATGTAGTCATTACTGCCGATCTGTAGACGAATACGGCTGTGGTCAACTGTGAAAAGAGAGAGCGATTAAGCTGTGAGGCGCATCACCCATGATGCTTTGCAAGTGCAGTGGTGGAACGACTCTTTTTCAGGTCCTGTTCTCAGTTCCCCACAAGAGAAAAAAACATGTCCCTGATGAAAACGCTCAACTGAATCAAATAAAGCACAGTATCATTCATTTAATGTGGTGTTTTGTGAGCTGAGGACCTTTTCAGGTTGTTGTGGAAAAAGAAAAAGACTCAGAGAGAGAGGAAACCACAACAGCTCTTTAAAGTCTTTGTGACGGAAGAGTTAAAAAAGGGAGAGAAAAAAAAGACATGACATCTTCAGTGTGAAATGACTTTAACAGCTCGCTGATAACAGGCCCCTTCCGTTAGGTGTCACTGACTGTGTCGAAGAGGGGAAGCAGCACACTTACATGGACTGACGTCTCTGTAGCGATTACGACTTCTGTTTTCTGGAAGTTTGGCGATCTTGCATGGTAGGTCACTGGACTGCTGCTTAATCTCCTACGGTAAAACATAAGTCTATGAGATGAAAATGCTTCTTACTGTAAGTGAAACAAATGTGTGGTAAATGGTTTGCTGGGGGAAACTATAAGGCACACAGTTATGGGGACCACGAGCATCCAGATAATGATGCCATTAATCCATCACTCATTAAAAACTGCAAGTGAGCCAGATTAGTAGATAAAAGTGTCAAACTAACTAATAGTAGATTCTCTCTCATAAAAGATGAACTCATCCCACTCATCTCTATATTGGTCACTGTTTACAAATGACGAATTCAGGTCATCTCTATGTAAATTGTTATATCATTAATTCTGCGAGTTAGGGAAGAAGCAGCGGAATTTAAAAAAAAAAAATAAACATCACATCAAAAAGACAAAACAAACTTCTTTCGGATCGTTATGAATATTTAGAACATTATTATAAAGTATGGAGAAGAATCAGTCCTTTAACGTTACCTGGTAAACGGCGTTCCAGTTCCCGAGCTCATCGATTTCCCGAAACTCGGTTTCCATGGCCGCGTGTGTTCCGCGTCGCTCGATAGATGACCCCCTGACAATACAATTGGTTTTAAAGTCGATGTCGAATCACATGAAATAAAACTGACTTTTAAAGTCTGTTTTAATTTTATTACAGAATGTCTCTAATGGTACTGTTGTGTCGTTCTTACCGGAAACACGCCGCTCGCTCCTCCCGTAGCACGGCTCTCTGCTGTCTGTAGTGATCACACCCCTCTTTCCTCACATTGACCAATGGAATTCCGTGAGTGGCCATTAACTCCTGGTTGAGGCCAATCAGCGCAACGTAGTGGGGCGTGTCAACCCCTTTGGCCAATCATATCACGGAGCGTAACAGTTCTTATTCTGGGCATTGTAGTTTTTTGTAGTTCGAGGTGTTTACACAATACGCATGTGTGTATTGAGGTTTAGAAACGTGTATGAAGTAAAATGGCTCTTTTTTTACTTTGCAGTTTTAAGAGTGGAAACAAATAATAACGTTATATCTTCGTCAGCAGAATTAAAAAAATTAATTGTGATATTTTGTACATCTACTTGTGAATTTTGGCTAACTTGCACTTTGAAAATATTTATTATTTTTGTGTTTTGAGGGCATAATGCATCTTGTATTTCGATATAAAATAATACAAATGTTATAACACAGTTGTTCTAAAAAACAGGTACCTGGGCTTCATCTAGCGATATGTAGAGGAATCACTAAATTAAATATAAATTCATGTTGAAACAAAATGACCTGGTTTCACAGACAAAAAGAAAAAAACATGACAGACATTACTTATTCTAAACCAGTATTAGGCCATAGTTCAATGAGGATATTTTAGTTTTAGTTTAGTTTAGTTTAGTTTTTTTAAACATGTCTAAGACAAAACATTCCTGGTGTGCATCTTGATACAAAACAACGACACTGACATATTCACATCAGTACAAGTTTCTTTCAGTTAAAATAGCTCAGGCTTACCCTGCTCATTCTGGGACTAGGCTTAAAGCTTGTCTGTGAAACCGGGGGTATACATTTTACTTAAATCTTTGAGTAAAGTTTTTTTTTTCTTTTACATATAAGTACGGCACAGTTTTTATTTAACTTTTAGATAAAATACATTTTAATCGAATCATTATTTATGTTTTTATTTACCTTTTTGTAAGCACAGTGCAGTGTTAATGTTCAAACTGTGTATGTACAATGCTAAAATGGCTGACAACAATAAATACTCTTATTAGGAATAAAACTGTCTCGTTCTACAACTGTGCAGAGCTGTAGCTGAAAAGTCAGGCTAACTACACTACTGTATTTTAATGTTAGTCATTACTAGGAGATCCAAATATTTTCTGAGGTGGTACTTGGTATAAAAAGTTTGAGAACCGTTTGAGAACCACTGCAGTAGGTTTTTTTTTTTTGTCCTGCTTTCTTTCTTTATTTATTTACTCCAGTTGAAGACACTATAACACAGCACAAAACATTCAACATGTGAATTTGTGGGCTGGATAGTATGGATTCGTCCAGGGCCGAGTTTAACGACCGTCCAGCACCTGGCCGCACGTCCGCAGCTCACAGTCACAGCCCAGCGGGGTCAAGTTGGTTTTGTTTTCGATATTCGTGACACATTCAGCGGTAAACGCCAATAACTCCAAAACGAATTGCCCTAAAAAAATCTAAGCAGTGTGAACGCCAAAAGGGCAAAGCTGAACATGTTTCACATCCTTCTTTTTCTATATTTTCCCTCGATATAATAAGCACGGCCCATGCAAGCCGTAGCAATGTGCAAAAGCCGGGAGAGAACGCTCTCAGCAGAGCCTTCAGTTAGGGACCGTGGGGAAAGTGCAAACTTTCTTCGTTTTTTGCTATAGCTCAGTAGGTGTTTTTGTAATAGCTTTTTAGAAAAAGGGCATATAGACATGAAACCAGTGTCAATCAATAGTGGGGGACAGTGGACATTTTTAACAACCTTTCTTTTTACCACTACTGGTAGAAAAGGGAATTGCATGTCCAAAATTAACCTTCTTTTTGTAATAACTTTCTACAGAAGGAAGATAGAGAGATGAAACCAGTGTCAATCAATAGAGGGAGAGAGTGGATATTTTTCACATCCTTTCATTTTACCCCAAGTGGCTGATAAGGGAATTGCATGTCCAAATTTAACCTTCTTTTTGTAATAACTTTCTACAGCAGTGAAACAGGACTTGAAACGAGTGTCAATCAATAGTGGCGGACAGTGGACATTTTTCACATCCTTTCATTTACCCCAAGTGGCGATAAGGGAATTGCATGTCCAAAATAAACCTTCTTTTTGTAATAACTTTCTACAGCAGTGAGACAGATACATGAAACCAGTGTCAATCAGTAGAAGGAGAGAGTGGACATTTTTCACAACCCTGAAATTTTACCCCTACTGGTAAAAAAGGGGGAATTGCATGTCCCAAAATGAACCTTCTTTTGTAATAACTTTCTACAGCAGGGAGACAGAGACATGAAACCACTGTCAATCAATAGAGCGGGACAGTGGACATTTTTCACAACCTTTATTTTTACCCCTACTGGTAAAAAAGGGGAATTACATGTCCAAAATTAACATTCTTTTTGTAATAATTTCTACAGCAGAGAGACAGAGACATGAAACCACTGTCAATCAATAGAGGGGGAGAGTGGACATTTTTCACAACCTTTCGTTTTACCCCAAGTGGCTTATAGGGAACTGCATGTCCAAAATTAACCTTATTTTTGTAATAACTTTCTACAGCAGGGAGACAGAGACATGAAACCACTGGTCCAATCAATAGAGGGGGAGAGTGGACATTTTCACAACCTTTCTTTTACCCCTACTGGTAAAAAGGGAATTGCATGTCTAAAATTAACATTCTTTTTGTAATACTTTCTACAGCAGGGAGACAGAGACATGAAACCAGTGTCAATCAATAGAGGGGGACAGTGGACATTTTTCTCAACTTTCATTTTATCCCAAGTGGCTTATTAAGTAATTGGCATGTCCAAAAATTAACCTTATTTTTGTAATAACTTCTACAGCAGGGAGACATGAGACATGAAACCAGTGGTCAGTCATAGAGGGAGAGAGTGGACATTTTTCCAAACCTTTCATTTTACTCCAGTGACTGATTAGTGGAATTGCATGTCCAAAATTAACTTCTTTTTGTAATAACTTTCTACAGCAGGGAGACAGAGACATGAAACCAGTGTCAATCAATAGAGGGGAGAGTGGACATTTTTCACAACCTTTTTTTTTACCCCTACTGGTAGAAAAGGGAATTGCATGTCCAAAATTAACCTTCTTTTTGTAATAACTTTCTACAGCAGGGAGACAGAGACATGAACCAGTGTCAATCAATAGAGGGAGAGTGGACATTTTTCACAACTTTCATTTTACCCTACTGGTAGAAAGGGAATTGCATGTCCAAAATTAACATTCTTTTTGTAATAACTTTCTACAGCAGGGAGACAGAGACATGAAACCAGTGTCAATCAATAGAGGGGGAGAGTGGACATTTTTCACAACCTTTCTTTTTACCCCTACTGGTAAAAAAAGGGAATTGCATGTCCAAAATAAACTTCTTTTTGTAATAACTTTCTACAGCAGGAGACAGAGACATGAAACCACTGTCAATCAATAGAGGGGGACAGTGGACATTTTTCACAACCTTTTTTATTACCCCTACTGGTAAAAAAGGGAATTGCATGTCCAAATTAACATTCTTTTTGTAATAACTTTCTACAGCAGTAAGACAGGTACATGAAACCAGTGTCAATCATTAGAGGGAGAGAGTGGACATTTTTCACATCCCTGAATTTTACTCCTACTGGTAGAAAAGGGAATTGTATGTCCAAAATGAACCTTCATTTTTGTTAATAACTTTCTACAGCAGGGAGACATAGACACGAAACCAGTGTCAATCAATAGAGGGGGAGAGTGGACATTTTTCACAACCTTTCATTTTACGCCCAAGTGGCTTATTAGGGAATTGCATGTCCAAAATAAACATCTTTTTGTAATAACTTTCTACAGCAGGGGAGACATAGACACGAAACCATGTGTCAATCAATAGAGGGGGAGAGTGGACATTTTTCACAACCTTTCTTTTTACCCCTACTGGTAAAAAAGGGAATTGCATGTCCAAAATAAACTTCTTTTTGTAATAACTTTCTACAGCAGGGAGACAGACATGAAACCACTGTCAATCAATAGGGGGGACAGTGGACATTTTTCACAACCTTTCTTTTACCCCCTACTGGTAAAAAAGGAATTGCATGTCCAAAATAA